>NC_135556.1:15645599-15945599 GCF_964340395.1 Glandiceps talaboti | reverse complement strand
TATTAACTCGCACACATTGCCTTCACACAATGGAGTAATTAGATAAGTGAAATCATCATCTTCTTCTACATGAATCTGTGGCAAAACATTGTCAAGAGCAGGTACACTTTTGTCAGATAACAGTCTGAAAATTGCCAATTCATCACATTGAACTACATCACTCTCAATTCGTTTGATGGCCACTGCATGTTCATTTTTGTATAATCCCAGGAAGACTTTTGCCCTTCCAGCTGCAATGAGACTGCTTTTGCAATATTTAATTGTATTTACTTCTTTCAAACTTGAAACTTTTCGAAGAAATGTGATTTTTTCACTCCATCTTCCACCCTGCAATAAATCAAAAGAAGAAAACACAGTTTTAAAGGACCACAAAATGTCATGTACCATGTGATATATCATGGTTGATTTCACTGTTAATTGATTATGTGCTAAATATTGCAAACACCACAGTAGGTGAATACCCAGCCATTAAGTGTGTGGATGCAGGGTAGCTATTGAACACCTTATTATTATGTATTCTGTGCCAAATGAAGTTAAAGCCTACATAAATTTAATTAATCATTTTCTAATGGTCTACAAATCTATAGATACATTAATATATAAGGACATACTAGCTGTCATATCTACTTTGTAATCAATATTTACTATTATTTAAGATCTGCCATGTGACAGGTTGAATTACCTCCCTAAAATATTGCTTTGATACATTAACTTCCCAAACAGTGACAAAACCCTAGTTCAACTCCTGACACCTTTTAAGTCTTTCAAACATAAAACTAGTCAGAAAAAAAGAAATCATACCCACAATACATTATCAAATGTTCAAGAAAATTTCGAAGATTTTATAGTAAGTGAAGTATTTATATCACTCAAAATTTACTACTTAATTCATAGTTCTATATGATAATGTGTGGGGAAAAAGCCTGGACTATTACATAATTCATGATAAAGCCAGCAATTACCCATGTTTGAGTATTACAGTATAGAAAACTTCAAATTGTCAGAGAGAACTTACCTTCACAGGGTATGGCCCGCTAGGCAAAATGTGATAACCTAATAAAATGAAAACAAATAATGTTATATATAACTATACATGCACATGCCAAACAAACTAAAGATTCTTTATGAAGCATTTTGGAAGACATAGCATTACCTTTCCACTCTGAAATCTATTTAAATGGTGAAGTATAATATTTGTTGTACATACTACATATACAGCTACTTTGCTTTTAGCAACTAAGGTAATAAAATTACTACTTTGAAATATGGTGTGTGATCAGTACCTAGTATTACTACCATTTTTAAGGTATAGCTTACACACATCAGGACCCTATGGGGAAAGTCGCTAAGTACTAAAGTGTCTCCTGTCAAGTACGTAACTATTAAACTCATGCATTTAAATCATGATGTTTGAAATTGAGAGGTTATACAGTACAAGCCACAAAAATGAAACAGTAATGTACTGACACTGTGCAGTATGGTTGAAGTACTGTACACTATGCTACAGTACGGTATGGATACGGTACTGTACGTTTAAAATCCTATTGTCTAACATGGTTTCGATAAGGTCAGTTCAGTGCAAATATTGCATATAGTTTGAACTGGATGACTTCAAGGCATCCATTTCATTGGATGACTTCAAGGTATCCAAGCTTATAAAGTCAGATCAATACAACTACATATTGCACATAGTTTGAACTGGATGACTTCAAGGTATCCAAGTTGATAAAGTCAGGTCATTGCAACTTTTACTGTAACATGAAGTTTGAACTGGACTTCTTCAAGGCGCATCCATTGCATTGGATGACTTCAAGGTATCCAAGTTGATAAAGTCAGACCTATGCAACTTTTACTGTAACATGAAGTTTGAACTGGATGAGTCAAGGCATCCATTGCTCAGTCCACTAGATGTTTTGATAAAGTTAAATCTATACAACTATTACATGTAGTTTGAACTGGATTACTTCAAGCTAGCCATCCATTGCATTGGATGACATCAAGCTATCCAAGTTCATAAAGTCAGATCTATTCTATAATTGTATGTTGTTGTAGTTGGAGTTGGATGACTTCAAGGTATCAAAGCTGATAAAGTTAGATCCATGCAACTATTGCCTGTAGTTTGAGTTGGATGACTTCAAGGTTTCCACGCTGATAAAATCAGATCTATGCAGCTATTGCATGTGTTTTGAACTTTATGACTTCAAGGCATCTATTGCATTGGATGACTTCAAGGTATCCATGTTGATAGAGTCAGATTTATGCAACTTTTGCATGTACATGTAGTTTTTAAAAGCTGGATGACTTCAAGGTATCCAAGTTGATAAGAGTACTGAGATCGATATTATTGCATGTAGTTTAAACTGGATGACTTCAAGGTATCCAGTTGATGAAGTCAGCCCTATGCTATTACATGTCATTTGAGTTGGGTGACAAACTTGTGATGTTATTATGGCAGATTTTCAAATAGCATGCAAGTTTGATCGGCAAAGTGAAACATATAAAGGACATTTTCGGGGGTAAAATAAGAAGATATTTTCAGCACACAAATTTTTGTGTGATATTTCTATGTAAATTTAAGTGAATACTTAGCCTATCCACAAGCGTTTGGTATTATCGTTTCTCTCCTACCAAAAGCTTATTGACAATTGTATAGGACCTCATTTTCAAAATTATACGCTTTTCAATCTTCCATTCATATAGTAATTAAGCGTCATTACCCAATCAACTGTTGCACGGACTTGCATCATCAGGTTGACAATTCCATAACATTGATCATTTCTAGTATTCTTATGATGACATTTTCACATCATGTTACTATTCCCTGTGTATAGCAATGTTTCCTACATGCATTGTTTTTAACCATTTAAAAATCTTTATATTTTTATATACATGGATAATTTATTCAGAATACATACACTAGACTAAATTTTAGTTTGAATAGCAAACCCCAAAGTTCTGATTAAACAATTATTAATATCACATACCTTGTAAATGCCACTGCCGACATATTTCTTTTTCACCTTCATCAGTACATTCTTTGTCACAAAAGTTGCATCTGAGTCGCTTTTCCTTTGCACCCTGTTTATCCATGATTGAACACTAAAAATGAAGTAAATAACCAGAAATAATCAGGAAAGATTGAGACATTTTTAAAGACCAGTGGGAAAAGTTGGACCTTTCCTTTAATACGATGCTGAGAATGATATATGTTGTCAGTTGTGTCGCAGTAATCCTACGTATGCTGATAAGTAATAATCATTTTACAAAGGATCGACAAATTGGCGAGTTGAGAGTATGAAATCACATGAAATTGGTCACTGTGTATGTATGAAATTATATACCTTTCTCCATGGCAAGTCTAACCCTTCTCCATAGTTGTATAGTATTTCTTCATTGACAGCGATGTCTCTTATAGCAAATAAACAGAGATGATTGGTTCCAGATTGATCAACAACTTTTTTCATCGTGCTGTTTGGCTTGACGTGGTCATCATTGACATATTTGGCAATTGTCTCTATTCTGGTGGCATCAATACTGAAAATGAAAGAGCCCAACAGAGATATATACATTGTGTTAATGTTTCATCTAGGTCCAACACAGAATACATTTGATGAGCTATTTTACCTTTCAGGTTACCATTTCATTCGCAGATCACCTACAATGGAAGAATCAGGATATCATACAGTCCCTGCTGGTAATCATTTATTTACAGGTATCAGCTGGCAGAAGGGGGGTTGGGTTTAGATCATGTTTTGGAAGTACTTGAACTAAAAATGTAAACCATGGTGTACATATATACAGTCTTTGTGTAAAACTTCATCAAAATAACATCAAATTTGGGAAGTGGAATCTCTGAGAAAACAAAAATTTCAGAATATATATGGTACATGCAGAGGCATTCTGGAACTACTTAGTTATATGGCTGATAAGGGAATGTAAAGTTTAAAACATTATGACTGCCTAAAATATTACATCAAATCAACAAGTATATGCAAGACTCTGTATATGGTATATTATGTACCTGCATACAAGGTTTGAAAGAAAAAGCAGTCACATATCCGTACCATTGCTGTATGAACAGTGCCATCACATTATGCAAGCAGATAACTTTATAGTAATTAATACTTGTCAGAATCTGTATTTGATCATATACTCTATCATTCTGATCATGGCTACTGATTGAAGTACACATATTCCCCAACTACCCTGTCTCATCATCTGTAACATCTAGCGCCTACATTCACCGATATCGAGATATGACAGGAAAATACAAAAATACCGCCAATGGCATTGTAGCACAACTTTACAGTTTATAAAAATGATAACCCATATTATCCATGCTAAGTATAAGTACTAATTTGCTGAATGCATATCTAGTTGCGTATCCAACCCTGTTGTTATCTTTGCAATATTTGCTATTCACACGGTCATGTTGCTGGATATATTTGCATACACTTTTTGTTGTTCGTTCACTCATCTTTGAACCCCCAATGTCAGCTTTGTAGTATATGTGGTCATTTGCATGTTACTATGGGCGTGGTCGTGTTCCTAGGTATATTTACACTCCTTTTAAATGTTTATTCGTTTATCTATTGATCCCTGTTGTTATATATGAATCACGAGCTATGGGCATGGCCTTGTTGCTATGCATATTTACATATTTTTTTAAAATATTTATTCAATTACATGTACATGTATCTAAGAATCCCTGTTGTTAACTTTGTGAAATACACTGCCATTTGGCTGTTGCCATGGCAGGGATTACCCTGGCGCAAGAACTGCATGAGATAAAATCCCATATGACGAAAACGAGTGAGAGAATTTGAAAACTGTGTGGGACGGAAGTCAAAATATGGCAGGTGGCTAATTTGCATATATATTTACATATCATTTGCATAACGATATGCATAAAATGTGTTGGTACTGGAAGTAGTTTATAGATGTCATTCCAGCTTCCTACATGTAAAGGCATGCTGTGATTAACTTAATAATTGTTTTATTTATCCAAACATATAAATGATTACAAAACCATTGTAACAAAAATAAACAAAAACAATGAGATGAGTAAATGGGGATCAAGAAATAGCAACAGTTAGTCTAGTCTGACCCCTGACATATTGTGACTTATAAAATAACTTGGACTATACATAACTTGGTAAAGAAATAAAAACGAGTTGAAACCAATAACAAAATCACAAGTTGAGTTATTGATTTTTAAAACGAGTTTTTTAATTATTTTTCTTAGACAAGCGACCTATCGGTCAGAATAGCTCCGCTGTTTTTTTTTTTTAAATTTAATTTTTTATTTTGGTGACATGTAGAAGTGGTTCACTATGCAGTTTTGTTTTAGCGATGCAATAAAGTGGTTAGTGGTTTCATATGATGTCTCACTATAAAACACATTTTACACAGAAGTTGGTAATGTATTGTACTTTTATACCATAGTCACCATTTTATAACAAAAATCTACTGTTATGAAAAATTGCACAAAATCTCAGAAAAAAATGACTGGGAAATGCACACAAGAAAAAGAAAAAAAGAGGATTTTGAGGTTGGCTATAAATAATTCCAGTGTCTTACAGCTGTAACCCTGGAAAATTTTAATGATGAATGAAATAAACTAGGGATCTAAAATAATTTTGAGGCAATTTGAATTTGAATTTTCTAACAAATTTACAAAGTCAACAACATTCAACTTGTACTAGCTGTGGTAGATATATATAGGGAAGAAATGTATTAATCGCCATCTTAGTTTCCGTACGGCGACAATCTCAAGTACCCGGAAGAGAGTCATTCTCAGCCATACGTTACAGTGGTAACACTCGTTCATGTTCGGTTACCTTTCACAAAGAAAACACAAAGAAATGGTTGAAATGATCTTTTTTTTATTTCTTTTCATCACAACAACAAAATCTGCGTGATCAAAAGTGTTGTAAACTAAACCAGAAAGAATTATCGGACTGGCTAAACTTCCCGATGAACTGGAGTAAGGTCCTACTACTTCCAAGTTAGTCCTGCTTACATGACGGTGCACGAGTCTGTATTACTGACTTGACTCTAAACACCGTCATGCAAAGAGCAATAGAGTTTGCCTATTACAACACCGCAAGCAAAATGTACTCGCGCCAATTGCAAAAGAATTACCTACCGACCGATCAAATATTAGCAACCGATCGAATATCTATGCCATTTCCATTCCACTGACGGTAGTATTCCCTGCTCAGATCACAAAAAGCGTCGAAATCAGACCTTTTCAAGTGCGAACTGCAACATTCAAAAACCCTCGTAACACCGCCACATTTGATATCGTTGAGTGAGATGAATAATTACCCAGAGACACTTGCGCCGACGTACGTAAGGAGAAGTGATTAAATTTACGATAGAATTTGAAAAGTTCCGATTTTGATAGTTTTGGTCATCCGCTATAGGACTTTTGCAGTCAAAATGAGGTAAACAGACTAAATAATAGATTTATTGCTAATATTTGACCACTGGGCGACTTTATTCATAGTTACCAGCATTTTTAGTAAGTCCGTATTTCACGGCTGGCTCTTCGCAGGACGGAGGGGGAGGGACAATTGTCAGAATCGAGTCCCGAATTCCTCCGTATGCAAGCAGGACTACTTCCAAGTAAGCCTCGATAGTACTATAGTACGTGAGAAAATCGTCTCAAACTAGCGATACAACTTTCAAAATATAACTTGACATGTCTTCATTTGTTAGAGTTATACAATTCAAGACGGGTTTTCACTCGAAAACAACAATTCTGTGAATAATGACACTCTGAACGCAGCTATTTCTCGGACGATGTTACCACTGTAACGTATGGCTGACAACGACTTGCTTCCGGGTTAGTCCCTTGTGCATACGGGTGGATTGTCGGCGATTAATACATACATCGTCTGATATTTTAATTCACAGTGTTTCTTGTGACCGGCGCCTGTCAGCAGACTCTGCCATTTTTTTATCATTCCATTGTATTTAAACCTTGTACTTGACATTTCGCAATATTTATAATTCTCAACAAAATACCTCAACATGTCTCACTTCGCTCGTACTCAAAGCAGCCCCGCGCGGTATGATCACTGACACTGATGACATGATGAGAGAGAACCTTTTCGGATTTACATGTAAAACGGGGAAAGATACAAAAAACATGTACGCAAAACATAATGCAAAGTCTGAAGCCAAATTAAAGTTGTAATTATTTTAATTATTTTTACTTGGCAAATATTTGCATTTTGGAAAGGCAAGACACGTTCATGTCGTTTAACTTTACATGTGAACTGTCGGCCATAACTTCAACCGCATGCCTGGCATGCCCTTCCTTACGCAAGTTGTCTGAATTCTGGTTCACTGTCATTCCAAATTGCACGACAATATAGAATTAACCACAAGTTACATGTTATCTGAAAACATCACACTTTTATAGTGGGTCTGAAGTGTGATTTTAGTGAGTACCAAGAACGTCCTGTGTTGATACTCAAGATACTTGCTGTGGAAAATCGCTCGGTCAAATGAGGTCACCTTCAGCTTCTAGTCGAATCAGGATAGAGTATGCAAATGAGGATGTTGCGGACTGGCTGATTATGTAGAAGGGTGCAGAATTGGATTTGAAGTTTACAACCCTGTTTCGAACAAACGCTTCTCATTTGGGCGCCCAATGCGTAGAATTATGACTATAGCACATATTACATTGCTTGTTTGACGTCAATAGTGTCTTTTGAAAAGTGGCAGTATACTTAAAGTCTCGTCGACTGATTTCCAATATGGCGTCGGTCATTATGCTCATTAACATATTCATTTTTTTTTCAATTTACAAAAAAAAATCATAAAAAATAAAAATGAGGATGTGCTGACTTGAAATTAACAAATCTGAGTAAGCTACCCCCTGCGCATCAACATGCCAGATATCAAAGCAATCTAATAAGAGGTTTTCAAGGAGTTGATGAAAATGACATTTTATGAAAAAAAATCATAAAAAATTGAAAATGGCACAGATCAACTTGGCATGAACAAATCTGAATAGCCTCCCCCCAGGGAACATGCACACCAAATATCGAAGAATTCTGACTGTCAATTTCGGATTAGATAGTAAAAATATAAAAGTTTGACGGACACCTATGATTCACTCTACTCTCTATACCTCAATACCCACCTATACCTAAAGCTACGCTTTCAGCTTTCGCTGACAGCGGAGCTAAAAAGCTAAATGTCCAAAGATAAATTAGACTTTTGAAACACCAAATAGTTGTATGTAGGCTAGCTACACATCGTGTAGTCCGAAAACTCATGATACACGAGACTTACTGAAAACTCGCTATAGTATATGACGTAATGGCTGTCATATTTAGTATCCATGCATTCGTCGTGTGATGTTGCGAGTCGACGATCAGACAACGAAAAACTACAAACTAAACGATATTTTCAGAGTAAAATTGAATATGAAATATAATCAGAGATAACATCATCACTTTTTCAAAAGGTATATTAGTCAGGTAAACTCTTTTTCACGGTGGTTTTGCCATTGATTTACTGGAAGTTTATACCATAGTGCGAATCACACCGGTAACTATTAGTATTACTATCATGCATTCCATTACTAGCATTAGCGGGTTTACGCATTTATTCATATTGAAAACAATATGGCAAATTTGATCAGAACAGATCAGTTTTAATAGTCGTTTGAACTACTGGTACTTAGAAACCACTTGTATTTAGTCACTATACAAAAGCTTTTATTTTAGAGGATTGTTTTTAGATCGCGTTTATCACTGAGGCACTGTTAGTGTCGACAGTGCAATTTTTTTTCCCAATTGAGTTTTCTGGACGCGACATGTCCATTTTGACATCGTAAATATCACGTTATCGCGCCCCAAAGTGATCCCTGCCATGGGCGTGGTCATGGTTGCTAGGGTATTTGAATATTTTTTTTGAATGTTTACTCACTTGCCTACCAGATGATATTGTTATTTCGCTGAAATATACTGCAATTTGGTTGATGCTAAGGGCGTGGTCATGGTTGCTAGGGCCAATTTTGTCATAAGTTTTGAAGAAAATTTGTACAAAAACACTTTCAGAAACATCTCACCAAGTTTCAGTATAAGGGACCGGTCAGTATTTACGGCAGGGGGGCCCTGGGGAGAAATTGGGGGGGGGGGGGGCCATGAAAAAAATGGGAGGCTTGAAGGGGGGGCCCATGAAAATTCCGATGGTCTGAAGGGGGGGGGGGGGGGCCATGAAATATTTTGCTCATAATATGTACCAAATTAAACCTCAGTAGCGTCGTTTACCATGTAAATTTAAAAATTTCTTGCGGCTTTGCCGCAATAACCTCTAATACCTATATTCAATGATGAGTTTGTGACAGCCAGGCGAATGTATTTGTGTTTGTCTTCTTCTGTCTTTCTGTCGCTATCTGTCTGTATGTATATATATTTCTCTCTTGTCTCAGTCTCTGTCACTTCTGTCTCTCCCGGTCTCGGTCTCTGACTACATGTCGCTGTCTATCTGTCTGTCTGTCTGTTTGTCTGTCTCTCTCTTTCTCTCTGTCTGTCTCTGTCTCTGTATCTGTCTATCTCTCTGTCTCTCTGTATCTCTCTCACTCTTTCTCGTTTAATTATGAGGCAGTCAATAGCCAAGAAAGCGTGTGTCTGCCAAATTATCTCTGAATTAAAAGTTATATGGGTTCATTTAGGGGGGCCATGAAATTTTTTGAGAGCGCGAAGGGGGGCTGCAAAATTTTTTTGGACCAAAATAATTTCTCCCCAGCCCCCCCCCCCCCCCTGCCGTAAATTCTGACCGGTCCCTAATTGACCCACTACTATTTAGAGATACATTTTTGACCAAAAATTAACATTTATCCACCTAATTTGCATGTCACTGATGGGACCATTATATCATGGACATTTCTCAGGATAAACACCATGAAGAATGTTCCACCCAAATTTCAGGCTAATCTGCTGAGTGGTTTTGGAATTATACATTACTGACCAAAAAGACACATTTATAGACCTAATTTGCATATTTTGGGGGAAATTATTATGTCATGAACATATCTTCATTTACTCACCCCTAAGCATGTTCCCACCAAATTTCAGGCCAATCTACCCGGTAGTTTTGGAATTTAAGTTTGTTGATGTGATCATTTTCATTTGAACAATTTCTCAACTATACACCACAGGTAACATAACCACCAAATATCAAAGCAATCGGTCCCACAGTTTTTTGACTTTAAGTTGTTTACACACATACATACACACAGACAGACATACTTTGTAATGCCTATAGCACTACTGAACCAGTTCAGTTGTGCTAAAAAATGAGAGCACAGACAAATTAAGAGACTCTTAAAAATAATAAAAGAATATCCCTACTTACGCCACAGGTTTACCCTTGTCTTTAAAAAAGAAAATATAAGACCCATCTCCTGTTTCATCATATTCATTTTCCTTTTCAGATGCCTCTTTTCCTGAAAGTCTTTCACCTTCGTACCACATTAAATAGTCCCCTTTTGTATACTCTTTTGCCGCAAACACACCTTTGCCTGTAGAGAAGAACCATATTATAGATCAGACTAGTAAATTGAAGGACCATTTTAATAATGACAGCATTACACATCATGATATGAACAAGTAATCATACATGTAACATCCCATTGGGGAAGTGTTCAGTCCCATTTAAATGGTACTACTTCTTGTATGGAATGGATGTAATATTACAAATTGACAATTGACATTATGATGCCAACTGAATGCTATCTGCCCATCTGTCAAACATTGGCTCCAGAGATTATATGGCCTCATGACATCTGAACCAGTGTACCACTTAGGGAGTGTACATTAATTGTGTTGTTTAATTCGTGGTGGGGGGGGGGGGGGATTTCTAATCAAGCGATGTTTTTTTATTTGCCCCCCCCCCCCCACTAAACCTTATATAAATTATCTGGCACCCCTATGATTTCTTTTTTTTCTTAGACCCCCTGCACCCCACAGATACATACACAGATGAAACACAGATACAACAACACATAGAAAAGCCAACAGTTGCTGTAAACGTATTCCATATTAATTACTACAGAGTTCTACCTGTGCACAAAGTTGTTGACCGTGTACATTCATAAAATCACCAATTAACACAAAGTTAAATGGGCTGACAGAATAGAACAGAATACTTGTTTGGCTACAATTTTCATTATCTTTTTTTCATGCCATTACTGACATATTTAATTAGCTGAACAAGTAAATATATATGTCACTTATGAATCGTGGGATTGAAAAATAAATGCAAAATTGCACTGTTGGGAAAACTTTCTCTGTGTCAACAAATCCATAACTTTAGGAGTAATTTGCAGTGATTGATCACATCGTTATGTGCTATATAAGACACATAAGATAAGGATTAAGACCCTTCCTGTATTATAGTATTCATATTATCTCTATGCAAAATAAACCCTTCTGGAATATTCCAAGAGAATGTACTAAACTGATGGGCTGAGGGGCAGGTACATGGGCAAAATTGAGTTGTGGTTGATCTTGCCTTTACTTCTGTACAATACACCAAATTGTGGATTTTGCATCTACCTGTCCTTCAGTGCACTGGGCATTGTTTGGTATGACCCCTTATTGTTTTAACTTTTATACAAGTCATTGTAGTTTTGATAAAATCATAAAGTTATCAATAATTTGTTCCTTAAATTTTGGACTCTGGTTCCCTTTATTGTCAGTTAGGAAGTGAAATTTGTATGATTGAGTTTGACTTTAGAGCATCTTTCAGCACAGTGCCTAGCTCGCTAAGTCAGATGGTCTCTAGTCAGACTTTGATCATGATCATTGCAGTAGGTTTCTGCTGGATTTTTAGGAAATATAATAAGCTTGTCAACTTATGTGTTCTATCCACTACCTATGGAAAAGATTTAAGTGAACAAGTCATCATAGATAACACAGTCCCCACTCTTGTGGTGGTGTTGGTTACCATTTTGATTGTATCAGTTTTCATCTGGGATAGGTGCAATCACAAATTGACAAATGACATGCTACTGGTAATTCATGTCTACCAATTGGGTTCCAACATGAGTTTTTGTAACACAATAGCTGCTGTACCTGTGTAATAACTTTGTACATGTAATTAAGATCATAACAAAATGGCTGCCTGGTAACCATCTTAGACTGCATCACAAAAGAAAGCATTATTTGACAAGAATGTACTCCCGTTTTCTTGCTGCTAAGGCCGTGGTCATGGTTGCTTTTGGAATGATTGTTCACTTGTCTAAGAATCCCCATTATCTTTGTGAAATACAGCACTGTTTGGCTGTTGCTATGGGTGTGGCCATGGTTGATATGGTATTTGCATACATTTTTTGAATGTTTATTGAATTGCCCACCAGATGATGTTATTATTTGACCAAAATATACTGCCATTTGTTTGTTGCTAAGGGTGTCTCATGGTTGCTAGGGCCAATTTTGCCAAATTATTTGAAGAAAATCTGCAGAATAACACTTTCAGAAACATCTCGCCAAGTTTCAGACTAAGACTTACTGACCAAGTACTTTTGGAGATGTAAGTTTTTACCAAAAATGAACATTTTCACACCTAATTTGCATATCACTAATGGTATTGTTGTATGCTTACTATTTCTTCGTCCATACATCCCTAGATGCATGACCATTAAATTTCAGTCCAATCTGTTCCGTGGTTTTGGAATTGTAGATTTTTTACCAAAAAGACACATTTTTAGCCATAATTTGCATATCACTGATGGGACCATCATACCATGAACAACTCTTAGTATTAACCCCCTGAAGAATGTTCCACCCAAATTTCAGTCATAATATGATGAGTAGTTTTGGAATTATACATTTTTGACCAAAAAGACACATTTTTAGCCCTATTTTGCATATTATTGGGGAAATCTCATCATGTCATAAATAAATCCCAATACCCTCACCCCTAAGAATGTTCCCACCAAATGTCATGCCAATCTACCCAGTAGTTTTGGAGTTAAGCTTTTTTTAAAACCAAAAATCACATATTTTGACCCAAAATCTCCATCTCTGATGTAATCATTTTCAAAAGAAAATCACGTGCATATATGCACCCCATAGTGTGTTGTCCTTGTGCCAAGTTTGAGAGAAATCGGTTCAGTTATGTCTGAGAAATGACTCTGGATGCACGGACACACCGAGCCCAATCTATAAATCCCCGTCCCGGATTATGTCCGACAGGAACTAATAATAACTGCACTGCTTTGTCATCGAGCCATAATGCTAACAAACCTTCTGAAGGCTATTGTGCACAAAGTCAAGAATGTGTACCATTTTGCTTATATATTTTATTTTACATATCTGGCACTTGTTCATCCCAACATTCCATTTAGGGTTTTTTGTGCCCCCCCCCCCCCCCACAAAAATCAAAAATCAGAACAATTTGGTCACTAACATTTCATGAAAAGATATTCAGTAGCTGTAAATCTTGTACCCATGCAGTGGCTTGGGGAGGGGGGGGGGTCATTTTTAACTAAAGGAGACAAGGAGAGGGTCAGGTTTTAAAAGTGGAGAATTTTGGGAGGGGTCAGTGCTTGTGACAAACCAAGGGTGATTTGCTCTGCCCCTCCTTGCAATTACTGAAGGCTCCCACAGTTTCAATCTCTACATTATAACATGACACTGCATAATGATCCCTAACTTGACATGTATTGTCATGGGGGTGGGGTAGGGGTAGGAAGGGGATCCTTATTACATATGATGACTTTAAACACCACTGCATGAAGATAATACAAAATAATAATAATTTATTTACCACTCCAAATCCCAATCATTCAAATAAAATATTAGTAAAAACACTTTAATACAGAGAAAAGTGCAGGATGCATACAAGGGCAACTGATGGACAATGTATTCAATAGTATGTCAGAGACTGTTCCTTTCCATGGAAGTTCAATAATTTACTAAAATGAGAAAAGTCCTTTCATACTATTTAACATAGTGTACATCTTGTACATCATCTTAAATGTTGGTGGTCATCTGTAGCACATGTGTGGCGGTGGGTCCCTCAGATGTGCAACAGACGAAATGGGAAATGGTTTATAACACTGACAGAAACTTTGAATGCTGAAGGACACCTCATTGCAGACTGGAGAGGGAACAATTCAACTTGTTTGTAAACACTCGAACATTGCGAAAACTCACACATGCGCATTAGACGACCGCCAACCTTTAACATACATTTAATACAAATTTATGTAAACAGTATACTTCTGAATCTGGTTATACAGATATGTAAACTCTGAAGTAATGCTCACATGTAAGTACATATGGCAGAAACACACCTCCTATGCTCCCATATTTTTTGGTTCTTTCATTAATTTAAAAAGTTTACAGTTGTCTCACCTTTAAAACTGTTGATAAAGCGTATCTCAAACCGGCCTTCCTTAGGTATATCAATACCTTCTGTAACACATTTCTTTGCTACTTCTCTGGGAGAGATTGCAGGAGACCCTCTCCTCTGCCTTGTCTGTGAATTATTTTTGAAAGTACATGAATTACACTGTGAAATTAAGATATTTGAAAAACATAACAGAGTATCCCATTTTTGTCTGACTGGTGCTGCATTTAGTCACATACTTATATAATTTGTGCAGAATGAGATTGTACACACATCACATACATTTATTTAGGTATCTATCTGACCTTTTTTCCACACACTATGGGGACCAAAAGGGTGGAGACAAAGTTACAGTTGATTATCCCCCTTAAACCGTTAGACATGAACCAGAATATAGCTGATATGAGTTGGGAAAACAGTTGATTGTGTATCGACCAGTCACTTATACACAACAATGTATCTAATACATAGGTTGTGTTTACAAGCTTGATACTTGAGCCTAATGTACACCAAGGTGTACTATAAAAATACCAATGATTTACAGGACAACAAAGCGAAAATAATCATATACTGTATTCCTTTTGTTACTACAGACAAATTATACACAGAATTAACTTTAATTCATGAATGTTTTTCGCAAATGTACGTGTAAGACTCTTCATTAGTAAATAACATTTCTTTCATTCCAGTCTAAAATAAAGTTGATATATGTCCAAATAATACAAATTAACAAGAACTTTGTTGGAAAAATTTTGGCAGGAAAGTTGTTGCAAATTGTAAATGTTTCACAATCACTAAGAGAAAACTACTTACCATTATAAATGACTTGACAGACATTTCTGCTCTGATACTAGTGACAGATCATGGAAAAGAGAGAGGAAATCATTAATATCAATAATCTCATCTATTAAAAGAACTCTGCAATCTAAGCTTCTATATTGACCAGCATATGTTCAATGATTGTCCAATCAAATTAAGTTTGCCTCATGAAGCTGATAGGCTTTCATTCTAAGATAGTGTTGATAGAACAGGATTTTCCATGACTGAACTGCAATGACCCCCAAGCTTTGACAACTTTTTGACTGGGAAATCAAAAGGCGGAAGCCTACTAAATGTAGAAACTTAGCAGATGACTGGCTTAAAGCAAAAATTCAAGTTTGTACTTCACTTTACCAACACTGATTTCAAAATATGCCAAAATTTTGAAAGGGTGGGATATGCTATTACCATACAGATAAATTTAAACAGATAACAGCTGACATATCAAATTGTAGTGTACATGCCATCTCAGTCTCTCAGATGTTTTTGACAGCATTCAATAAAAACAAGATTTGAGTTATGGTTGACCAAATCTAAACATTACAACACATTGTGGCTCTGTCTGCCAATCAGGTGTATAGGAATATAAATTGTAGATGTATAGGAATCTGCATGTCTATGAAAGTCTTTTTGCACCACTATGTAGTTTGTCAAGCAATTACATCAGTTCATGTATCAAGGCATGATGCAAGTAAAACCTGGTTGATGGTCAGCCAGCATGTTGAAACCAAAATTGATACAGTATGCCAATATATGGATGCAGTCATAGTGTGTCACACTCTGTGACAGATAGAGTAAATTGCAATAGCAGTTACTTGAGTTGTGTCATCCAATATCAAACAATGTACATCTTAGACACAAAATATGAAGTGTCCTGAGACATTTCTAACACAAACTTTAACGTCGCCAAAACTTATGCACAACCTTTGAAAACAATACTGTAAGTTGTGAAATTATTGTTTTATGTCATGTGACAATATCTGATTTGAAGATTAGCCATATATAGGGATGAAATTCAAATATATTTGAGTCCGGCGCGATATTATGAACCGAGCAACATTTTTGGTGTGCGAGGGTTTAACCTTGTAACTTGCCACATATACGATATTTTGGTCAAAATCTAGCAAAGGTCAGAAAATTTGAGACTGAACTGTATGAACAAACTGACTGCAGTTGTTACACGACGCGACGGTGAACTTGAGACTGTGATCGAAACGGGACCGCGAGAGAGTTCAGACGATCGACTAGACCCCCCCCCCCCCTTCACATCAGTCTCAGACGTTACGAGTACATTTTTGTAAATGAAAAGTCTGCTTCATGTAGGACGAAAAACATTGCCAAAGACAATAAAACTGAATGTTGAGATGTATAATGACAACGAGTCAGTGAATCGTGGTTTTAAAACCTTATCAAAACTTCTCCGCCATGATGTTTGTTTACACGTGACTGTGATTTATAATATTAGTTTATAAAGTTACTAACGCATTTCCACATCTCTCACTGCTCGACTCCACCACTTACATTTGTACATAAAGCATGGAAGTATAAAGTGACATGATTTCTGGTTGCATACGCCAATACCCTAAAGAAAATACTTGTCATCTTGCATTCGTACTTAATGATGAAACAACTGTGTGATGCCGAGTCCCTATCAGTGATTTCGGTGAAAACAATCTGAGATTTCGAACGTCTCAAACACTTCATTCTCCCAATTACATCCATACGCTCTTTCACATCATACCATACACAATCATACATAATATACAAAATTAATGACGCGAACATGGTAGAAACAAGTGTAGTTTTCGAGAAACTAACCGTTTGGATGTTTGTAGATGTAAATTCACGTCCAACTCCCACCAACAGCAGTGGGGGAAAAATCCTCCATGTCACGGCGCCAGACACTTCAAAGAGTTTGATGACGCACTGAGATTTCACTGTCTAGATCTATGCAAATTAGATATATGGGACGGTAACCAACGGGACGTGACAGGGATAGTTCAGACGATCGATCGACTAGAAAACTTTCTTTCCCTTCACGTCAGCCTTAGAAGTTACAAGTACATGACAAATCTGCTTCATGTAGGAAGAAAAATATTGGCAAGACAATCAAGCAGAATGTCGAGATATTTACACAAGTCAGTGAATCATGATTTTAATTTAAAACCTTTCCAAAACTTCTCCGCCATGATGTGTGTATCATACATGTGACTGAATTTATAAATTAGTTTATAAAGTTACTAACGCACCCCCCCCCACCCTCTCACTGCTCGATCAACACATACATAAAGAATGGAAGTATAAAGTGACATGATTTCTGTTTTCATACACTAATACCCTAAAGAAAAAATTATCATCATGCATTCGTAATTAACGACGAAACAACTGTGCATGTGATGCACAGGGGCGTGTATTATTGCTTAGATTGTCGTCTTATTATTAATAAAATATGGTACGAATCTTGCTGCTACAACTGTATCAATCTGTATACTTCAAAAAATATACAGGTAGGACTATATAGTCAAAGTGTTGTTATATTTAGCCTATAGACCAGGAAAACAACAATCTAAGAAATATTACAAGCCCCTATGGTCCCATATCAGTGATTTTGAGGAAAACTATCTGAGATTTCGAACTTCTCAAACCTTTATTCTCCCAACTACACCAATACGCTCTTTCACATCATACCATATATAATATACACAATTAATGAAGCGAACATGGTAGAAACATGTGTAGTTTTCGAAAAACTAACCTTTTTCTAGATTTCTTGATGTAAATCCACATCAACTGTGCAGTGGGGAAAAATACTTCAAAGAGTTTGCGCATGCGACGACGCACTAATTTGCTGTCTGTATGCAAATTAGATATGGTAACTTTGTAGCCAAAGTCGGGACGCGGTCTTCAGACGTGCGCTAAACAACAGCCAATCAGAATGTATACACTCGTCCTATGCAACATTTCATCCCAGGGTGGCGATCGACCGTGTGTATAGTCTCTGGGCAAGTTTTCTACCTGAGATACACCCGCGCAGTATGCAATCCGTAGGAAAGTGTCAATGTAGACTCCAGCTGAAACTCACAGGATCAACTATTTATGCCTAAAGAGGGCCTTATGTGGTTTATTCTTTAGTGGCTCCGGATATATGCACCACCAAGAAAAAAGGTTCCACCAACAAGTGAAAGTGTCGATATGCTGGAGCCACCTCTCATTGCGATGTCCAAACATACATACATACATACATACATACAAACATACATACATACATACATACATACATACATACATACATACATACAAACAGAGAAGCCATATATGCCTGCTGGATCAAAGGATTTAGGCCACTCCTTGAACATGTGATTAGAAGTTCCAACAGAGGTCATTATGTAGATTAAAAATCTAACAAACAGAACAACTTCTGCTTCTGATGATAAGAGCAATTGTTGTTATGGTGATACTTGTTTGTACTTGATAAAATACTAGACTTGGGCCAGGGTCCAATGGTAACATTAATTTACATCAGCCTATTGATAGACTGTCGACAGTCGCTTGCGCCTTTTTTTCCCTATGTTTTATCTAAACTTAAGTCGTTGCCGCACTCTGATCCGACGCAATGCTACTATAATTGCATACTGATATCGAGGGCCGAAGGCCCGAGCTCGGGCCTTCGACCCTCGATATCAGTATGTGATTATAGTAGTGTTGCGCCAGATAAAACGTAGGAAAAAATGGCGCGAGCAACTGTCGACAGTCTAGCCTATTGGCAGTACTATGTATTATGGTAATCAAGCTTTTTCAATCTGTGCCCCTCGTGTATGGAATGCCTTGCCATCACCAATCCAAGCTGCTTCTTCATTGAACAGTTTTAAAAGCAGTATGAAAATGTACCTTTTTAAGTCGTTATAACTTTTATAACTAGTCATTTTATAAATTTTACCTTTTTGCATGTAAACCTTTTTACTAGTACATTTCTAATATCGGGACATCTTAAACAGTTTTAACAGTTTTAATTTCAGATAGTGTATTTTTGTTGTCTTGTACATATGTTTTTGTTTTTCCAATCAGTTGTACCGCACATTGTGATTATTTTTAATGTAATGTGCTTTATAAGAATTAAAGATCATGATTATGATTGATAGTTCACTTTCACAAACAAATTTGAAGTTCCCCTGGCATTTCATGTCCACATAAAACTGTTATTACTAAAGCATGGTGTGTAATACAAGTCTCTGTTGTTCCAACATGCTGAGCCATATGTTATCAAATTTATTTGTTTAATTTCCCAGTTTGTAAGAGGTTCTACATGATTTGTCCACGGTCTGAATCTGATGTTAGCATTTGTAAATGATTGTACATAAGTTCCTAAAGGCCAGCAGCCATAGTACTAAATAACAGTTTGATTGATGAGATACATTTTTTGTAGTTCATATAATACATAAATATGCCAACATAAGTGCAATCTCAAGCATCTATTAAAACTCCTCCCTTTGAACATAATTGCAAATAACTTCAATAATTTTATTATAAATTTTCTGTACTAATTGTATTATCTCTTTGTTTACAGTCGTCAGGCTGGACAAGTTGATGTACCATATCACTATTATGATGCCAAAGGGTCTACTGAATGCAAAGTATATCAGGCAGGTGAAGGGAGGAGAAGTGGTGGACATCGCTACATGACAGAAAAATATGTATTTAAACAGTGGGCTGAAATTGGCAATATATCTTTTCATTATCCGTCATGGAACATTACAAAAGTGGCCAAAAAGAAGCCATTATTTTTAAGTTCCTCTAATAGTAAATATGGTAATCACCAAAGATGGAAAGCAAGAATAGTTAAACCTGTAAGAAGGGGATAATAACCACTTCTTGTCTCTGATTATGATGCTAAACCTGCTTCTATCACCTGGTTGGTTTGTTTGTTTTTTTACATATCTGACAATATGAAAGATAGAATGGTCACGAACTGTAACTTATTAGCCCCGACAGGTACAAGGAGAGGGGAGTCACAGAAATGACCCTTGTCTATGTAAATCTGTCTGGAAACTTTGTATGTAAAGCCACCTTTCAAGAAGTAGTTTATCAGTCAGACACTAACCCTAGACGTTGACCTTCATGTTCAAAGTCAAATAGCAATTTTTTTTTAACTGATGAAAATTTTGTAACGAGAGACACCATTCAGATGTACATGTATAGTGATAGAAGTAAACTTGAATCATGTTCTTTGACCTTCATTTTCAAGGTCAAATGGCAATGTTTGAATAATTTTGGAAATTTTTCACACAGCAACTGTTCCTCAAGTTCAATATCCACATATAATCAGTGGCAAGTGATTTTTAATATGACCCTAGTCTGTAACCTTGACATTGTCATTCAAATTTTATGAGCACAATCTATCCTATATCACACATCAACACCTTGACTGGCATCAGTCCCTTGGAAGATTTTGTTTTTGTCTCATAATAATGTTTTGAATCTGTTATGTCATTTCAAATTTTGAATTTTTCAAATGTGGTCAAAATTGTCCCAGTTACCTAATGGTCTAGCTCCCAAGGGACTGGTGTTAGTCACTAGTGTGCTGATGTTATCAACCCATATGTCACTAAAGTTAATGTTAACAACAAACTAATATTCAGACAAGAGGGTGACTGTAAGATATGTCATGTTGAACCAGCCCTATCAGGCTCCTTAAGATAAGTGCTGACTGATGGTGGCATGCACCAATGTCAGTATCCTAAAGACTAACAACAAGAGGGCAACTGACTGTTTGCAATCACTCACTCACTCAAATAGTTATTTCACACAAAAGAAGACAAATTGTCTTGTAAACAATTTATGCAAATGGAAGAGTGGAAAAAGCTCAGAGACTTGAGCAAGTCTAATCAACACCATTTAAGTTCACCCTTATTATTAGAGGTAGGTTTAGCACCAGAAAGTGACCTTGAAAATCAAGTAGCAATTTGCTATAAGAAATTTGGAAGTTTTATCATAAAGACACACCCATTCAAGTACCTGAACACATATCAAAGACAAGCTGTGTAGACAGACCATGGCCTTGTTTCACAGTATGTTAATATCTTACTTTGTAAATAGTCAACATGTTCAATTTCTTCTGTCCTGGGGATCTTCTATTAGTAGTAATATTATTTAGCGGACATTGCTATGTGTATGATATTGTGCTCTTACTATGTGTTTTTTAACCACAGACATGTACACCTAATTTGCATATCAATGATGAAATCCTTATGTGCTTAATATTTCCTTCATCTATACAAGTAACGTGTTACTTGTCTGTGTTTTAACCCACCTGAAGAGGGTTAGATTCATACCCGGTAATGCTATGAAAGTGTATAGGCATGTGTTTAAGTGTTTGAAGGGATGGCTGTATATATGTTATTTACTGTGTCCTCCTATGTAGAACACTTCTAAGAGAATATGATTTGCAGCATTAATATATAAACATTTGAAGTTCTGTACTTTTATTAGTATAGTAACTGCAGTGTCGTTACCAATTACACTTTTATACTTTTACTAGCGCCCCCCCCCCCCCAACACGTACTGAACCTAGAACAGATATAGGAATAGATTAAATGCAGACAGTGTATGTGTAAATGTGTGTGTCTCCTGTCATTTCTGATAATGCACAGACCTATTTCAATCAAAGGGTGACATGCCATCTTGATTCTTCACTGACCTTATGTCTTGTGTTACAATATACCTTGGAACAGTTTTGTACTAGGTTGTGATGGATGAGTGTTGATGTGTTGATGACCAGTTTGTTCCATGTTGCAATATGTAAATTAAAGAATCTTATTTTTTCAACCTTGTCAAATTTGATCACTTGATGGCAATTTTTATTGTTGTAAATGTCACTCTATGTATATAAATATTACAATACTATACAGAATACATTTATTACTTATTTTCCCAACAGTTATAACATTTGCTGAATGATGGTAGTTTTCATGCTATTCATACAATACCCATACAGAGTACATTTATTACCTATTTTCCCCCCAGTCATAAAATTTGTCCAGTGATGGCAATTTCCACACTATTTGTACAATAGCATACATGGTATGTTTGTTACTTATTTTTTCACCTTCATTAAATTCACCCAATGGTGGCAATTTTTCATGCTATTCATACAATACCATACAGGTTATGTTTCAAGTAGCTTACGGTTGCATTTTCCCAACGACATAAAATTTGGCCAACAATGGCAATTAATTGCTTTTGTAATTCTCACAATATCCATACAGTAACTTAGGACATATAATATATAGTTTAACTTCTACTTAATATGGTAGAACCAAGATCACCTGCTTTGTGTAAAGTGCAATCTGTGCTAGAATATTATAATAATTGAACTTCATCAAAAATTGTTCACCTTTGACTTAAATTCACCTCAGTGGAAGCATAATTTAATATATTTTGTAACATGTACAACAGTATGATGAGAAAAAAAAATCAATGGTTGAGTTTTAAAATGGAGCGGACTACTTTATACAAAAAAGTGATGGCGCTTCAAGTTGTATCAGATATCACCTCTTTCGTTCCCCAATGCAATTGCTCTTTGTTGTCAAATTCTGTCATGTTTTATATCTATTTCAGGTATGTATATATTACTCAAGATTGATGAAATATGTAGTTTAATATTATAATAATATATCTTCATATTTTAATATTGTCATTGAAGGTAATTATGTTTTACATGGAAATGATTTGAATTAAAGAAATAAACTTGCAGTGTACATTGGCTACTCTGTATTTACAAAACATCAATTTTTATCACAATTGAAGTATGATTCATATAATGCGAATGAGCTTGGAAGCAGTGTCCATCCAGCTAGCCGGCGGATGCAATTACTTACCGTTCTTCCCGTCTACAGAAAAGTGCATTGCACTGTAAACAGGCAATGGCGGAACGTAGAGGGTCATGGGAAAAACACGAAAGGAGGAAAAGAAACGATAAGATTACTGAGGGCGCTAATTCACTCCAATAATTTCATGGTATTGGCCATATTCGATGATGTCATTGTGATCGTACCACTGTGTACGATGATGTACAGTTAGATATAAAATCGATATTTCCACTCGTAAGAGTCGTACTTGTGCAGATTATGATTCGAACAAGTAAATAACTGCTTGAATTACGTTCAGTATGTAAAGTTAGTTGCTCACGATGACTAATGTATAGAAGGTATTTTTTATTGTGTACATTACGAATTGATACACGTACGATGAAGCCATACAGTCTACACAGAACTATTAAAATTCAAGTAATTACATGCATATTCATACCGGCGGATCGGACGTAAAACCACCATCACCCTCGTGATCATATGAAATAATTCTTTAATCAAACACAATTCGATAACATTCTATACATACTAGTAGACATGGGGAAGCCCAGCTCTCCATACATTGTCAACATCACATTTCATCCACATGAGAAAACAAACTGCCAAATATTAATTGGCAAACCGTGCATCCACGCCTGGTTCCGATTTTGTGAGAAAAATATATTCATAATCTTGACTGGAACAGAAATAGATTCGACACAGTTCACAGATATGCAACGAATTGAAAATCACCCAACACACAAATTTACTCGGCGATAGCAGTGACTTGCTCGGATCTACGAATTATATTTCCAACGAATATCACTCTTCCCTTTGTGGTGATGACTTGACTATATTGTTCATTACCAGTATATCATTTCATCACCATCTCCTATTTTCATATACACTTGCTCGCTTTCATACTGACACCGGGTCACATTAGTCGGTTGTCGGGGCAACGTCACCATATCTCCTATTTTCATATACACTTGCTCGCTTTCATACACCCGGTCACATTAGTCGGTTGTCGGGGCAACGTGATATGACAACCAACAGTGTAGTTATGCGATATGCGACTGTCATTTTATATTGCCCCAGCTGTATAATGGCCATATTATGCTGTGGGACCTATATATCTTTCTCGGACTTGAAACTAAATATGCTATAAACAAGATAACAGTCTTCATGATAATTAACAATTTCGTCAATAGCATACAAAGTCTGTTCCTTCACTTAATACAGGAAATTTGTTATCAACCGACAATTTCAATATTTTTTGAGAATTGATCGCTTGGCTTGTGCATTCAGGCGTACTGGAAGTAATTTGTGGCTTATTCATCCAACCCATCCACGTCGTAGAATGGAAAAGCCAATCTCACTCAACTGTAACAAGGATCGTGTAACAAGGATCGAATTTCGCCGTTTTTTGGCTGGTAAGGCGTAACACGTAATTTAGAGAAAATCCGCCCAAATTGTGAGCCCTGGGGCTTGCATCGCACCGTCTCTTTGAGTTTATACAGTTGATTTGTAGTGTTAATGTTGAACACAAACTCCTGGGTGATAAAATATTCACAAACAAAAATATAAAACTAACACTGCACGTATTGTTGCAGCTACCTCCAACGATATGCTATCGCTATATCTTGCATAATTTAGTGTTGGTGATTATTCTCGCTCGACATCACATGGATGTCTACTCATGTGTTGATGACGTGTTGATTTTGTTGTCATGTCCATGCATGTATATTCAAGATTATTTATAACTCCGTCATATTAATAATACTTGCATACTGTTCGCATCAGTTGTGTTTTGCACGAACATGATTATAACATAAAAAATAATGATTTGATATTTCTGATATTACTTGCCGAGTAAACACACCAAAGGATGTTAATCTGTCAAATCGCGCACATTGTTCCACACATATAGAGTGGAAATAGTCTATAGCTTTGTATCATATCCAATCCTGTGCTCGAGCTTTTGACATCGCATCGGCTGCGTGTGCTTATTTGGTAAGACGTTAGCAATACTGTCTATAACGGGTATGATGCGAAACAAAGGTTTACTAATATTCATATTAACAGCTACTCAAATATGTGTCTTGCTGATTTACTTGAAACATTATAGTCAAACAAGTGTTACAGTGCAGCCAAGACGACAACAGCTCCGCTTGAATATTCATGGCAGGACGGTGTCTTACTTTCCAAAGGGAAATGATACGATGTCCCCAACATTTTCTCTCTTATGTGGAGATAATTTTCAAGACACAAAACTGCAAACCGATATGAACCATGTCGAGAGACAAACAACCAAACCTGAAGAGAATCTGAGAAGAAACGTGACGAGGAAACCAGAATCTGACCCAAATAAAAGTAGTGAAACGTTTAGAATTCCAGACCGAACATTGGACAGCGTCTTTGACGGGTATCCAGACGAATACCTGTATGTAAATGACCATGCTAAGGTATGCAAAGTTAATTATTATAATTACATTTTGTATGCTTTAATAGAAAAGACATTACAGATGCAATTATATCATGTTGTTCCAACTATTACCTCTTCATTTGCTGCGCTGCGCTGAGCTCTACATCTACCACCGTTGACTGTCTCATTGAATCATGGAACTCATATCTTGTAGTCTAGAAATTGAAGTCATTTCACCAGTTCTGTATCGCGCAACCTGTCTAAAATAGAGTTTGTAAGAATCTCTGGCTGAGAGGCCTTTCTGTTCTTCTCTCTTCCACTTCAGAGATGTACAGTATGGTACACTACATTAAATTAACAGTGGAAATCAACATAAGCATCCATTCTTAACAATGAGAGATTTCTTTACAAATATATGGGCTTTGCGAAAAAGGTCTCACATTGGACTGTACTTGGAGATGCTTAGTCAACGGGGTTCTATCTTTCAATCTTAATGTTAGGCAGTAACAGCATTCCGGATAATAGCTAGTGGTGAGGGTATGGGAGAGGGTGTCCCCTTCCACGGTAAGCATTTAAAAAAAAAAACAACCCTGTAGGAGGCTATTTAGTGGCATAAAATTTCAAACAATACATATTATCGAAAGCCATAGAGTACTTGAAAATTATCTTCAATATCCCAATTTTACTCTCAATACATTATTATACAAATATATCACCTTCACTTGAACTTATACGGAGATATTTTGGCAGACACACACATTTGCTTGGCTATTGACTGCCTCATAATTAAATGTATGTAGGTAAATGAAGTGAACAATTTTTGCAAACCTACAAGGTAAATGCATGACTGCTCCTGAGGTTTTAATATTCAGAAAAGTAGAGAGAGAGAGAGAGAGAGAGAGAGAGAGAGAGAGAGAGAGAGAGAGAGAGAGAGAGAGAGAGAGAGAGAGAGAGAGAGAGAGAGACAGACAGACAGACAGACAGACAGACAGACAGACAGACAGACAGACAGACAGACAGACAGACAGACAGACAGACAGACAGACAGACAGACAGACAGACAGACAGACAGACAGGAGAAGGCATGCACAAATACATTCGCATGGCTGTCACACACCTCATCACTGAATATAGCTTTTAGAAGTCATTGCGGCGAATATAAGTCGCGAGAAAATGTTTAATTAATTCGGTAAAGGACTACTCCTATGGTTTAATTTGGTTCAGATCATGAGAAAAATATTTCGCCCCCCCCCCTCTTTCAGACCGTCAGAATTTTCATGGCCATCCCCTTTGAACCATCAATTTTTTCATGCCCCCCCCCCCAATTTCTCCCTAGGCCCCCCTGCCATAAATTCCGGTCACAACCTAATGACTTGTAATAGCGTACTCCGGTAAACGTATTTGTGTAGCTGTAACCGCTGCAGCTCTAATAATATTTCTGATTCTACAAATACTTTAGATTTTAACTATTTGGAGACGGACGATTAGCACAACTCGTTGATGTTAGCTCCTTTATTAGATTCTCATTATTATATTATCAACAAGCTGGAAATAAAAAACAACTAATTCCATGCTCAAACAACTATAAACTATAGGAAATATATTTTGTATAGTGGTCTGAGTTCCATGTTATTACTTATCGAAGGTGTTATTTTCTTTTCAGAGATTGCGTCTTAGGGAGTCTCCACTGATTTATAGTGGCCTGGTGTATTTACGAGGGGGAGGGGGAATAGGGGTCACATTTTACAAATGGGCTCTTGGGGAGGGTCAAATTTTAAAAAGTGGGATTAGGGGAGGGTCACATGTGTCTGACAACATTATTTGAACCCATAATTTTGAAATATTTTACTTGTAACAGGGGGGTCATGTTTTAGAAAGGAAATTGGGGGAGGGCCACTTTTTAGCACAACCCGGAATCGGGGGAGCGTCACACTTTACTCAACAGTCAGGGCCTGATCCTCCCCCCCCCCCCGACACTCTTCTCCCACATTGTAATTACTTAAGGTTCCTAGAGAGAGTGAAGCTACCTCAACACTAGAATAGTTTAATGTCAAATTGCCTATTCTCATTCGTAAAATAATCTGAAACCTGTTACCAGGGAAAATCCAAAATACCACCATTCCACGTTATTGGTTAAAAGCAAAATAATTTGCAATGTGGCAAACCCAAATTTGCAATTGTCTAACCTAAAAACAGATAAATAAAAAAGATAAATAGTTGGTTACATTTACTAAAATCAGTGTGTCATTCGGGTTATCATATTGTGTACCTCTAAGTTCTTCATGAGATGGTTGACAAAACCCAGAGACACAATTTCACATATGTTGAACTTTGCACTGAGGAATATATTCTCATATATACTCGCTGTTTCACACCTCTAAGGTGTGTGAACGAAGTGTATGTCTATCTCCCAACATACACTAGTTTAGTTAAACATTAACGAGACTAGTTAATTAACCAAACACTGCCATGTTGCATACATGTCACCCTCCATCGAGGTCATACACAGGATATGTTGGTAAGCATAAACAGATTGCTTGATTAACATTGCTTAGATCGAGTGCCGTTTAATAAATTCTAATACCAAAGAGACGATTGCCAAAATCGGTTTGGTTTCTTTTGCTACGTCTATCAGTGACATATATCAAAACACCCTGACCATGCGACCAACCGGGCACAACTTTTAATGTAACAATCGCTGCTATACCCTCTCCCCTGTCTATGGCATGGCTGAACTATAAAGTAGTATAGTATATAGCCCACAGTGTGAGTTTTGGTGGTTTTAGACATTCAACAAGTGCCAATGTGTACGCTGATCCAGTGCTGCATTACATGGAAATATCAACCATAGCGAGACTTTACCCAGTGGGCACACAGAGCGTCTCATTCGAGTGTCATGTACGTGCTCACCGTCAAAATTCTAACAAAAAGTAACGTGTACGGTGTATGCAGTCTGAGTGTATGTAAACTAGTGGAGTGCACATCACGCCAATCACGTGACGGTTCTAGCGCTAAGCATATCATGAAGAAATTGTGTGAATCGCGGCGACACAGTACAGGTGGTTTCGGTCCCGCTCGCTCTCCGACTATACTGCCTTTGATCTTTGTAGAAATGAATCATCATCGTAAACTACAGCCTCTTTTACGGCACCGTGTACGACACACCGTTATTTCGCAATGCCGACGTCGCGGAAGAAAAGTAACAGCTCTGGTTTGCGAGAATTATATGAATGCTCATTGACAAGTGTTTTCGAATCAGACCAACATACTACGAATGTTAACGGGTACGTGTAGTATTTTAAAGGGAATTGCCAAACTCTCTCCACTCGTAAAGAACGATTATTTGTCATAAATATACTACATAATACAGTTCAATGACCAAAATTTCAAGTCCCTCCCTTCAGCCACCAGAATTTAAATTTCACCCCCTTTCCCCACCTCCTCCCCATTCATTTTGCTCATATCCCGTCCTCTTTCTATCTCCTCAAGCCCGTCCTGTTGTAAATTCTATAAATATGCAGAAAACATATCTAATATATAAAGTAATATTCATTTGTAAATAAATTAGGAAATATTTGTTAAATGGTCGCCATGGAGCAGCGCCCCTGTGCCTCGGTGTTGCAGGGGGAAACCGGAGTACCTCATGCGTTGCGAGGCATGGTCAAACTGAACATCATACAGATCTAGTTAATTTTTTAAAATCAAAATCCAGCAGACGCTGAGCGGTTTCCAACCCAGAGTACTGAGATAAGATGTGTACGAAGTAACCAATAAGTATATTCACAGGTCAACCTACTGCCATTATCACGACAATCTTCATACAATTATACCAAAATAATCAAGTGATCGTTCTCTAACTTTAATTTTCCTTTGTCTTAAATTCATTAGGGAATAACGGACAAGAAAACCCATTGATTTGCCCGGTCCGATGGATCTAAAGAAAAGATTTGCACTTGTCAGTTTGGTAGCCGTCTTTGAACTGCTGATGATACTGTATTGGTTTTCTAACGATTCAAAAGGTATAGTACTGAGTAAAAACAATGAAAACATAGTGAAATTGTCTGTCGACGGTAAATATCTGATGTGTTCACCTATAACATATCCTGATGACTCCAAGAATACCATCCCACTCCTGTGCGGAGAAAATGCTGACAACGTACAACAAGTCGTACCAATATTGAGAGATTCGCAGAAAATCTCCAAACAAGTTGATGAATTTATTGAAGGTAGAGGGCTAGTACTAGTGATGAAGCCACAGGAGGAGTTCCGAAGGGTTACAACCGTAGAGTGGTTTCGACATGACCCGTACGGATATGTTAAAGTCACCGATGATCGCCAGGTCAGTTTAAATTCTAGTATGTGTCAGTCATGATCGCATAAGTTATCAAATAGGACATATTCTAAATGTTTTCAAATTGATATTTGCCAATACTAGAACATGTTTGGCACTGTTTTCACTTTCAGATACTAACCCCTTGCAAATTGTTTTATACAATACAATATTATAGAATTTTCATATATACTGTAACATTGCAAAAAGATGCAAAATGTAAAAAGTTTGTTATTGTACGTACAATAACAAACATTTTACACATTGTTTAATGTTTTGTAGTTTATTGAGTTATGAACATAGACTTGGTATATGTTATTTCACATTATTTTTTCAAGTAGAAAAACATGGTGAAGCTGTTTTATCAAATAAAAATCCAAAATAAATACCAAATTCTCATCCATATGGCCACTTTAAGATAAAACCTTGTTATGATTACTTTTGTGATCTATAATCAATATGCTACTTAGGTCAGCAAAATCAGAAAGTACGTATACTAAATGACTGTTTTCTTTTCTTTTCACAACTAAGGTTCTGAAACTACCCTGTGACGTATGTGCTGTTGTGTCAACATCCGGTCAGTTACTCGGCACCAATGCTGGATCTGAAATAGACAATGCTGATTGTGTTATACGGATGAATAGCGCACCAACTAAAGGCTATGAGAGTGATGTTGGGTCAAAAACGAACGTACGAATTGCCAGTTTTGTTAATCTACAATATGAAATGTTTGAAAAAGAGCAGCTGTTTGAAAGAGAAAAACTGCCCGATAAGCTTATAATATGGAGCGGTAATACTAGGCAGATTATGAGTATGGTAAAGGGTGAGTCAATACGGTTGCTAAAAAACTACAGGGACTTAGATATTTATAGAACAACTGAAGACCAACTAATCCACATCGACAAACTCTTCGAGAAAGAAACCGGCAAGAATAGGTAAAAGTGATCATCTTTTTGGTTGTGTGTGTGTGTGTGTGTGTGTGTGTGTGTGTGTGTGTGTGTGTGTGTGTGTGTGTGTGTGAAACAGTCTTTTTCCATAATTGAACTCGTAATGATAAGCTAGCCAATCTGCAGACTTCTATACTATTCTGCTATCTTTATTTTTCGAACATTTCCCTCGTTATCTTTAAGTAATTAAAAAACCCGAAATGTCAGTTGTTAGGATATCAATTACGTAGTTGCGCTAGCCCTTCGAGTCTACAGGTAGGCTACTCGTAAGCAAGCAACATCCTCCTGAGGACTCGGAGTATATTAATTTGTATTTTAGAGGCGTCCTCTCATCGGTGATCACCGCATGGGACTCGGAAGCTTTAACAACATAAACTGTTCACAAACTTGTTTTATATTCGACAGACGCAAAGTCAAGTTTGCAACCCAAACTTATTGGAAAGTTGTTTTCTTTTCAGTTGAAAAGCTTATATTTAGACACTCTAGACAGGCAGGAGCTCGTTATTTTACAAGCCGAACAACATACGACCAGTGACTGGCTATATAGTATCGAAAAAGTGGAACTAACATTGAAAGTAAACAAATGAATTAGGTTTGGTAACACTTGGCAATTTTTTTTATTAGTTCCGAACTCAGAGCGGAAATACTGTACCTGGTTCATTTCTGTTAAATCACTCAGCCTTCTTTCGTCAATACTGTATACGAGTCAATGGGGACAGTCATATGACCGCAAGCGGGCGTTGCATACTACCTGACGTATTTCTATCCCTTCCGAGGCTCCTCTCTGGCAATGCTTCTTTCACTCAATTCAATGTTTGATGCAATTATCTTCACACACACTAATCTTGATGTTTTCAGATTTGGTGAAGAGTTCTTAACATGCACAGCTAGAGTTGTAGTGGCGCATCCTCAAATAAAATCGACATAATCTATCAAGAAATACATAAATAAAAGATGAAAAAAAAATTGTAGAAAGCTTAGCGCTATTCTAAAACAGTCGAAAGACACGTGAACTGTCAGTTCAACACTTCTAACACACAAATGTTCTGAATATCTGTTGCAGAATTCTAGTTTCTATCAAGTTCTGCTTTTTCGTGCTTGCTTGTCGCTGGCTGTAAAATTACATATAACAATGTTATTTATAAGCCTAATTTCGCATGACATATCCTTATCAAGAGGTCAGTTAAACCCTTTGCAACTTTCGACTTTTTCTCATCTTTCATTTATTATATAGAGATTCCAGCGGTTCGTGGTTGTCAACTGGTTGGTACAGCATAATATTTGCCATAAAAACGTGTAAGCACGTCAAAGTATATGGTATGGTTGAATCTGACCACTGCAATCGGTAAGTTGAAAATAAAAACACTACAATATATCAATGTGCCATAAAATTATATCAGTGTGTCAGTTGACAGTTCCAAACTATGTTTTCGAAGTCAATTCATTCCTTTATTCAGGCAGGTATCCATCCATCCACCCACCCGCCCACCCACCCACCCACCCACCCACCCCCCCCACACACACACATACATACACACATACATACATACATACATACATACATACATGCATACATACATACATACATACATACATACATACATACATACATACATACATACATACATACATACATACATACATACATACAGACAGACAGACAGACACACACACATACACACATACACACATACACACATACATACATACATACATACATACATACATACATACATACATACATACATACATACACACATACATATTACATACATACATACATACATACATACATACATACATACATACATACATACATACATACTATATGAACATAAATGTATGAGCGTTGCATATAAATGTAAGGAAAGAACAGACGCCTGCGCAGACTGGACGTGATGTGGTGATTACTTGCGTTTATGCAGTTTATTATCAATGCCTTCAAAGGCAAATACTCATTACTCATTACTCATTCATAGGACACTTAAAATGCCCGAGACTGTTATCTAATCTTGTGTTATATTATCTTACCTTTTTTTTTTATTTCATTATCAACAGAATAAGCTACAGACAGGATAAACCATTCCATTACTATAAGGACAGCCTTCCATCCGAATGTATGTTCGCTAGGAAGCATGAAATTGATCTCAAGGAGGGGCATCGGTTTATGACGGAGAAGTACGTATTCAAAAGATGGGCTAGATACTTCAATCTAACATTTCATTATCCACAGTGGAATATGGATATACCTAATGAGAAGACACCGTTTTTGACTCATCATGAGTCTGAAGGAAATCAACCATTGTTGGCACAGAGAATCGCCAAGGCTCGAATGGAATTCAAAGTTTAAGTGGATCAAATCCACAACAACCAACTAACATTGTAATATGAGCGATCGGAACAGATCTACAATTAACCCAAATGCTTGTGTGAGAGTTGTTTTGCCTATTTATTTTCTGATGCATATTTCTCTTGGAAATCGTCAACATCATGGACTACTAGAATGTAATAATCATGTATTCCAGATCGGATGTTACATATGGCGATCCTCATCACCATGACAATTAGAAGAATCTAAATACACGGATACAATAAATAACAATTCTATCTACTCAGCTTTTTAGAAATCTAACAAACTGAAACAATCTAATCCAATCTAATCTAATCTAATCTAATCTAATTTTCTTATATAGCGCGCATTCCATGATAACTATCACAATACGCTTTACAAAGCACAGAAAAACGTGTACAAAACAGACTCAAGCGAAAGTCTTATTGAAGAAATAGGTCTTAAGACCTGATTTATATAAAAGGAATGTAGTGACACTCTACAGATACGATGGCAGAGCATTCCACAAGTGTGGGGCACAAATTGAGAATGCTCTGTCACCATAATAAGCAGTATTGCTGAGTGGTTGCGGTGTAAGTAAATGTCGTTCCATGAGTTACTGCGTAAAGCACGGCTGGAGCTACGACGGGTATGTAACTGACTAAGATAGCCAGGTGCAAAACCATGAAGTAATTTGAATGTTAAGCCCGGCGCACACACGAGCAAAGTGCTGAGCAAAAAGTCATTCGTGCCATTTTGCTCAGCAGATATATAGCTCATGTGTGCGCGTAAATTTTCATGAGATTTCGAACGTTCGGGGCTGTGAGCCAAATATCTAGCGTGTTTGATCATTTTTGCCTCGAATGACTTTTTGCTCGTGTGTGCGGCAAACCATGAGCAAAATGCTCACAACTTCTCTCTAATAACTAAACGAGCTGCAGAATTCTGAATCATTTGAAGTTTCCGAATCTCATATGCAGAAACAGACTTGAAAATCAACAACAGACAACAATATTAGCCAAGCTAATCACTTTGCTGGATTCGTACTGAGTTGTAACTTGTCAAAACAACCTTATTTGTAATCACTTGTGTCTATAATTTGTAAAACAAGGGTCGACTTTATTTTTAATTAAGTTGTTGACGCAATTTGTAATAAATCCTCGACGTTATTTGTAGTTAATTAAATGTTACTAATCTAAATAATTGTAATAACATTCGGTGGAATTTGTAACTTCTTCTAATTAACGTAGAATGTGCCTTGAAAAACAAACTCTTTAGAGTTTTGCTGTTAGTTTGTTCAAGAAAACCCCAACCTATTCTTAGTTAAGATCAATACAAAAAAACAAATCGGGTAAAATAGAGATTAAAAATTATATGAACACTAAGTCATTTAAACAAGCTTCCGTGTGGCAGAGTTTGGAGAGAATTGAAGCGCCTTGATTTTCAGGAAATTTGCCCCCCCCCCCCCCCCGCCTGGGGCGCTCTCTACCTAAGGAAAACATTTTATTGTCATTGAAGTGGCCGTGAGTGGCTGTGAACTTAAGTTCCCATATTGAAATACAAGCATATCTGTGAAGGCACGTGACCTAGATGATAAATTTACTTGTTCATAATCGCCATATTAGTTTCTACTTAATCACGAGAAAGCATAATTTTACGAGTAAATGACTCAAAACGTTTTTGACAAGTATCTTATCGTACGACAATCAAACAATTAATGCTCGTAGTATTTTAAACCTGCACTAGCTGCAACTTGGACATTTTTTTCATCAAATTACCAAAGATATATTCACTAAAAATTGGTCACTTACTTGTAAATAGCCTCGGACATTTTATCTGTTAATTAGTGGTTCAATATTATATGTAGGTTGCTATAGTGTAGTGGCAAGTTTAAATCTTAAGCGAAAGCTCCGTTTTAAATATTTCACCATGATGTTAAAATTTTACTAGTTGTAACTGAACTATCATATTTCGATTGGACAACCACAATATATTCACTGAAAATTGTTAAAATGCCAATAATTAGACAATGTACATGGTAACCAGTGGTCGATATATTAATATTATCCATAAGTGGTACAAAAACAGGTTGAAACCGCCGTTGAGAGCGCTGATTTTGGGTGTGGGCCCCAAAATCAATTTCACTTGATTTATTGTGTACAGCTACAAAACATACGTTTTACCACTGTCAGCTGATGCAGAACTGTTCACGGTGAACGGCGATATAATATTACCAGTAAGTTATCGTACCTAACAAAACATTATTTTAAATAAAAATGTTCCAGATACAGCTAATGTAGCCTTGAATCCATGTGCGGATTGAAGATTTTAAAGTTTGCTTTGCAATCACAAATGATCAGTTCATGATTGGAAAGCAAAATTTTAAATTTTAAATTTTAAATCCCAATCCGCATGGATTCCAGGCTCAGTACAGCTAGTGCCATAGTGTGGTCAGTCTTCATGCGCAATTCAATCCTGAAAGCTGAAGGCAAAACTTGTACAAAATTGAAGACTAAAACACTAATATACATACAAAAGAATGACATGCGTACATTAAATACGGCATTAGATATGACATTAAATTTCGGCACAATTAACACAATCCCATGTAAACTAAACTATGAATGGGTTTGTGATCGTGAATTGAGAATGCTCATTGTGCTTGGTAAAACAACTTCTTAAAAATCAATAAATACATCATACATTTCAAAGGATGTTGTGGATGTCTGAATATCAAGATTATCTGGGTCCACAGTAGCGAAGTGATTGTCCAGTGTAGACGATAGCGTATTAGTATAGTGCCGTCAGTACTTCCCCATGTAATCTTTTGAACAACCTCTACAAGTAGGCGTAGAGGGCGTTACACAGCACATGTTATGAGCTATCAATCTATAAGTTACTCAGTAACTTTTATTATAATATTGCCTTGGCTGTACAGGTCGCCATTTGATAAGCGAACGAGATATTTTACAAATTGAATATACAAATACATTTACTTTGGAATAGCTACTTTTAGTAGCCTGGATCTACGACTTGTGACAAAGACAGGTGACAGTCACCTTCTGTATCGTGTACATGCTAGTGTATAGACAAATGACGAAGAATTACGTGTGTAATCACACGAATTACTTGTATCCCCACATGTATGGTAGGACATGACAAGTTGACCTAGCTACCAAAACTGACGGTGAGTACGTATATATGGTAGCATTTTTGTTGCGATAGGATTTGTAGTCCTTTACTACATATAGTTGCTCTGTCTAGGACAACAAATTCAACGTAACCGTCCAAACACTAACTAGCACTCGATCTATATAATTCAATAGCTAAGACGCAGTATTATCGATAGCTCGGCGAGGCTCTTTGTTTTGTTATGCATGTGGGTAAATACTAGTATCTGACCCTAACCCGACTACTTCATCCTTGGGAAAGAGTTACTACAACCTTTCCTTTTCTCACCGTCCTACAATTTACTATCTCGCCTGGTACATGCGCACGCACCATTTACCCTGTTCTCTCCACCCATGAGCTTGTGGTAAAATAAGTACCCACATTATACCATAACACTAACAATAATACATACATACATACATACATACATACATACATACATACATACATACATACATACATACATACATACAGACAGATAGACAGACAGACAGACAGACACAGACAGACAGACAGACAGACAGACAGACAGACAGACAGACAGACAGACAGACAGACAGACAGACAGACATACATACATACATACATACATACATACATACATACATACATACATACATACATACATACATACATACATACATACATACATACATACATAGTTACTCAGTATAATAATAATAATAACACAGATAGTTAGTACATATGTACATAGCCATTTATGTACGTTTGTACGTGTTCATGTATAGTTAGTTGTGGACTGGTGATATTTTGTTTATTCATTATTTGTCTATGATTGTCTTTATTTGTTTATTTATTTATTTATTTATTTATTTATTTATTTATTTATTTGTTTCCTTGCTTGCTGTAAGCGAAACAACTCATTTAAATTGTGTCCCTTGTGGTTGATACAGTTGCAGATTTATTTCCTCGTTGATTATGTGATTATTGAGAAAAATATACATTGACGAGAGTTTGATACATGAGTCTATAGCACTGCTCTATTTTCTTTTCGTCTATGTCGACACCGTTCTGTCTGTATGTCTCACCTATCAATATTTGTAATGCAAATAAACACAAATCGTTGTCATTATTCTTCCATAGGGACAATCCTGAACTGCGAAGTGCTACATCCACGATTCTATCACAATGGTGGCATTGGCCAGATTCCTCTTGCGAAATCGACGTCATTTAGCTTTCACATTTGTTGTGGTACTCCTCATTCAGATCGGATTTCTCTTTATCAATGAACTAAGAGTGAAACTAAAACAATTTATTGATGCGACAGACGAATGGCATGATGTGATAAACCGTTATCCACCTCGCCCTCAATCATACGTCAAAGGTCCTAAACCTCCACCTAAGGACGACGATCTTTTAAAACTTGGTGACCACCACCACCTCGGCAAATTTGGACAGGATATAGCGAAAGTGATGCAGTCGCTAGCGGGCGATGCACTCACGCTTGATCCGCATGACTACATTGCAGTACCTGACAAAACGGTAATTAGTAAATACTCAAATTGATGTTGTCATAAATTGCAATTCATCTGATTTTATACTCAGATTCAAAATTCCCTAACGGTACCACATCGATGTTGTAATGGTCACGCACTTTAGGTTGTGTTCACTTTAATAAATGTTACTCAAGAAAATGTAGGGGGATGGGAGGGCACACAAGAATATTCATGCGCATGCGTGACAAAAAACAGCTAACACTCCTTGTAATAAACATTTTCATAAGACACACAATGGTCACTATAGCAAACATTCCACTTGCAAATAAATCCTGAAATGTATAGATCTTAATCCTAACACTACAATGTATGTATTTTTCCCTTTTAACGTTCTACTTTTATTTCATCAAAGGTCTTAAATCTACGGTGTGATACATGTTCCGTGGTATCCTCTGCCGGCCGACTTCTACTACAGGAGGCAGGCCCGGAAATTGACAATGCTACCTGCGTCATCCGTATGAATAATTCCCCAATTTATGGTTATGAACGTCATGTCGGTCAAAGAACAACACTTACAGTGATGTCATTTAAAGCCATCGACTTACTAAGACTGAACGATACACTCATTGAAGGTCCCGCGGCGCCAAAAATCACTGTTACTTGGGGACCGCCAAATCTTCTACACGTGTCTGACGATGGAACGGTAGCTGGCAAGACCTATGGACAACTGTTAAATATGATTAAAAGAAAACCTGATATCAAACCATACATACTATCAGAGCGACAGATGGAATTCGTTGAGGCACTATTTGAGAAGGAAACTGGAATGAGCAGGTATTAATAATCATTGGTAAATTTAACGAAATGATGATGGTGGTGGTGGTGGTGGTGGTGGTGGTGGTGGTGGTGGTGGTGGTGGTGGTGGTGATGATGATGATGATGATGATGATGGTGGTGGTGGTGGTGGTGGTGGTGGTGGTGGTGGTGGTGGTGGTGGTGGTGGTGGTGGTGGTGGTGGTGGTGGTGGTGGTGGTGGTGGTGGTGTAAAACAAAGAGCCGCTGCTGTCGTTAAAGTTGTTATTTCGGCGACTTCGCCATAATATTGTCAGAACTTCTGGACATCTGTGTTCTTTTCCATTAGAGCTAAACAATAATTTTCGCATTTATGTTGACAGGCATGGTTCGGGTTCGTGGATTTCGACTGGATTCTTCAGTATCATTCTAGCTATCAATGTATGTGAAGACATCAAAGTATACGGCATGGTAACACCAGATCATTGCAAGTCAGTGTATTACAATTTATTGACGAGACATGTATATCACGTAACTAAACCAATATTCATTTTGTTGTCATTTTGTTTTCCACAAATCTGCTATCTGTAAACCAATGTCTATCTCTCCCATCCACAAACAAAGCCTGTCACCCTGTCATTTACTCTGTTTCTCATTTCTTCGCAAATTACTACATCTTGGTCTGTACATGCTCACTTTACAATCGTGCCATGCATTCAGATAGGCACATCCGGGATACTTACCGGACAGGTGAAGCTCATAAAAAGCCATGATGCTCACGACTGAAAAGATATCAAAAGTGGTATCTCGTCAAAATTACTATTTTGCAAGACAACAGTTTGGCAGTCTGTTATCTGAATGAAAATTGCAAACTCAGTATACATTTCCCACTATATAAACGTTTGTTTGACGTTGATTTTAAAGCAGTGCAGACAGCGCCCTCGGTACATAGAAGTGGAAAGACTTGTGAACTGTACTTACCCCTTTCACCTCACACCATATTTTCTATATGGTCTGACTTTGCATACAACATCCAGAGTAACAATTGAAAATGCGATTCATTCAAAATATGTACTCTCTCATTTGTCTTGTTACAGGGGAAAGGTTGTGAACGATACAGTCCCATTTCATTATTATAGACCGAAGGCATTCCGAGAATGTGAGATGTATACAAGCCAACAAAGTAAACACATGGGAGGACATCGTTACATCTCTGAAAAAGAAGTGTTCAGTAAATGGTCCAAAACCTATCCGATATCCTTCCTCTACCCGTCGTGGAATGAACTCGAACTTAACGACTCTAGCCACATGGTGGCGTGAAACAACTCAGAGTTTTACATTTACGTCATTGTGATCACTCACATAGTTCCCAGTCTGTGTTAATATCATATTGAGATAAATTTGTTTTAGAATTATTACTGGGCAACTACGCATTTTACTAGCTTCATATTAACAGTTTGGACATTTTGTATACTGGACAAAACAGCTGTAACTTTTTTATACTGAATTTATTAATAACTTCATTTCTGTTATTAACCTCAGTGACGTCGACGTATCCTCTCGTCTCATGGTGGTGAATTCGTTTTTGTTGGTTGGTTTGTTGGTTGGTTGGTTGCCAGACTTGGAGTTCCATAGAGTAGAATATAATAGAGTAGAGTAGAATAGAATAGAATAGAATAGAATAGAATAGAATAGAATAGAATAGAATAGAATAGAATAGAATAGAATAGAATAGAATAGAATAGAATAGAATAGAGCAGAGCAGCGTAGAGTAGAGTAGGGTAGAATAGAATAGAATAGAATAGAATAGAATAGAATAGAATAGAATAGAATAGAATAGAATAGAATAGAATAGAATAGAATAGAAAATGCTCGAGTCTCGCATGCGTATGTAAGATTAAAATGATTGAATATAAAAAAATATAAATAAAATAGAGTTGGCCATGAGTCATTTTTTTCCTCCAAATATTTACGATATTTAATTGAACACGATGATATGCGGTCATAACATTACAGATTTAGATTGACAATATCATATCCATTGGTTCGACAAGAGGCATTTGTTGACTGTCATTACACACAATTGATATTAAATATAAAAGCGTTCTCCCGTTCGGTTTATATGTGACCATTTTCAGGGATTTATTGAGGCTTCATTAATCCTACAAATATCCCATGACATGTTCCGTCTGAAACGGTGCGGTCATGCTAACTTGAGGTATGTAAACTTGGTAGGGTACCTTTGAAATCGTCACCGCCGCGTCAGTGCACGTGGGGTTTTTTGATTAAAAAGTGTCATTTTTAGCTTAGCTGATCCGAAGTTCAATAATATGTATATTTAAAAAAATGATAAAGTGATCGTTCCGAGGGATTTTAAATCAGTGACATTCTTGTATGCATATAGAGGTCGAATAATTTGGACAACAATCATCAGACTAGTACTAGTGCTCAAATTAAGAAGCTCGCGAGGTTTGGCTATTTCAAGGCAGTTCTGAGGTTAGCAATGGCATTTTGGCGACACTTTCACAGGTTTTCCGGCACGTACAGGTAACTTTTAATGACGTGTGACACGACATGCAGAGTAACTAATATCATGGTAGGTAATACATGTGTATAAGTAAGTGTCTCGACAGCACTCCAGGCCAAAATAAGGGATAATAAGGCGTGAAAAAAATTGTATGGTCCCGAATTACATTCAATTTTAGAATAGGTGGGGTAGGTTGATTTTTTTTCGTATGTGAGTGTCTAGTTCAGGTAGTTACGTTTTCCGTTGTTTTTCATATGGTCTCTGTGTTATTGGTTTCTTCTCATCAGATGTACAGCCATTACAGATTGGAAGAACAGTTTTATATTGTCTTTTTAAGTTGATATCAGTTTCCGCATCCACTATTTCTTGGGAGACTTCGCGATTTTTTTGCTTGAATACGTAAAAAAAGTGTAGGGTCGGAATGAAAAACTAGGTGGGTTCGGGTAACCGGAACCAAACAAACTTTTTATTAGGCTTAAGGACGTTTGTTTGTATGTATGTATGTATGTATGTATGTATGTATGTATGTATGTATGTATGTATGTATGTATGTATGTATGTATGTATGTATGTATGTGTGTGTGTGTGTGTGTGTGTGCGTGCGTGCGTATGTATGTATGTATGTATGTATGTATGTATGTATGTGTGTGTGTGTGTGTGTTTGTTTGTTTGTTTATCGTAAACATTTCCCCCTGTAAGTGAATGGTAAAGAAACGTCTCCCACCACTTTCGCTCTTTGTGTTTACCTTGTTTCCAGTTTTTGTATATATCCAATAACCTTTAGCATTTATCATAACAAATACGAAAAGTGAAAAAATATGTTACTTACCTTTGGTCACAAAAGTTTTCTTATTTCGTCATTCTTTTCACGTGGTATCCATATTGACACTTGTCTGTGATATTGACCATATCTATACACCTTTCAATATACCTTATTACTGAACGTATGCCAGTGGATTAGCTGGCAATGTTGTATACCATCAAATATGAGAGTTTGACAAAGGTTCTATTGTTTTTTAAATTTATTTTTATAATCTATGTGTATGATATGTGAATACAATGCAATGTAGGAGGCTAATTAAATAATACTAGGTTATATTTACTAAATTCGTTTGTGTGTGCCCAATATACCGTTTTAACTTGACCATAGACCCTCCACCCACACTATGTTTTAACCCATTGGCCTAGTTCAGTAAAAATATTAAAAAGTAATATCTTGCAAAATTCTTGATTTCTTATCGAATATTTGTGTCGAGTCAATATGTGAATATGACGACATGAAACGTGTGAAAGTGCCCGTTTCGAAAGTGCGTTGGATTATCTTCAATAACCTGGGGAGTCAACCAGGAAGATGGCGGACTCGAACGTAAAGCAACCTCTGCAGGTTAGTACGTACATTTATACGCCAAAACCGTCTTGAGGCTGACAAAATTACGGGTACTAGTATTTTTCGTTTTTTGAACAGTCAAGGCTTACATAGCCACCAGTTGTTGATGTTACCGTAACTAACGCGATATTGGGATGATTGCAGAGTGCAGATATGACCTGTGATTGACCCCAGGCTTGAACGCAAGTTTCGTCCGTGCACCGAGTGAGCATATATCGTGGCGTGCGTTACTACCTTAGATATATCGATAGAAAGCGAAATATACTTCTTTCGGTAATGGTTTTTTAACTTTTATACAAACCCTTTCTCTTAAAACAGCAGAAATCGTATTTCACTCGAAATAGTGCATTTTGAAATATCTATCATTGATACTAAAGTTTTGTTTCGATGTTGTTGTTGTATTACTAATAGCTATTTTAATAGTGTTGGCTGTAGAACACTGGGTCAGTGACTGTCACGATATCGAGAGAAGTCGGTCAGTTGCAAATTCGGCCTGTGTACGTAATAAAACAATGTTTCGAAAACGTAGACTGTGCTTTTGATACCAACGTGTACACTGTGAGTACGGAATGGCCTACACCATTGTGTTCGGGAGGCAGAGGTGATAACACTATTAACAATCCAACTTGAAAATGAGTGATAATCAGGACACAATGTACGTTGTACACACTATATAGACCTAGTATGTGTGATGCGATCACAACATCACAGGGATGAAAACAACCACACAGTACAAGAAATACGTAAAACATGCTGAGTTCACAATCCTATACTGGCCAGATTTGCAATTGGCCTAGTTCTCTTGTATTCACGTCACACGTACCTACTACTAATCACATGATGGACTGTGTGTCATGAGTGGAGTGTCATTTCGATACAGTTGTTCAATGGCCCATGACACCTTTGACACCCCACCCCCCTTGTATTGTGTATAACCACAGACAGTGGAGACAGTGGAGAAAAGCTTCTCCACTGTCTATGGCTTTTCTCCACTAGCTGTCTATGGCACAATAATATTGGGGAATATACACTACACACACAATATCAATTCTTTTAATACAATTTACAAGATCAACTTGATGGGAGAATACATTGTGTCATAAGAGACATCACTCCAAACAGTACAAATAAACAAATACCAGTAACCATGGCAATTTAATGCCAATTCTAAAGTTTACAATTTGTGTTTATTTGTATACACCTGATTTCTGCAATATTTATAATTGAGAACAAATACAGAAATAAACTTCTTGTTTTTTGTACTCCGTTATTTAATACGGGTTAAAAAAAACAAAACATTAATAACATTTCAGGGTATGAAGTTACTGTTCCAACAAATTCTTCATAAGTCTGGATGGATAGTGATTATGAAGTTGACGGAGGACATTTTTCTCTCTCAATGATTTTCAGCTGAGGAGAGTAAACCAAGTGAAAGAATACAAATGTTATCTCTACATGTACATATTTTTTTGTGCTAAGGATTACAAGTATGTAACATGTACATGTGTTCGAGTCCCAAAACCTGACAGGTATTTTATTGGGGTTCCTCACTCGTCAATTTTACATTTTGGTAAAAGATATAGATTTTTTTTTCTATGCAAGTTTTACAAATTTTCTCCATTGTTACTATGAATCCAATTTCCCCACATCAAACCTTACAGTAATGCAGAAATTAATACAAATTTACCCCCCCCACCCCCACCCTGTTACCATGGTTCCCAAACCTTAGCAAAAACACTGTGTACATCAGCGAACTAGTTAGGCAACATTCTTTCCATTTGTATCTGTAAAGAAATCACACAGTAAGATGAATGTCGAACAACATGCATAACAATTCTATTCCCTCCACCAATACTAGTAAGAATCGACCATTTATAAAAATTGAGCATTGGTTTTCGTGATGAAAAATTCCAGATACAAATGTCCACAAAAATTCCCAGCAACTGACTTAGATATAAAGAGGAGTACATCTTTAGGAGTTATATGTATATAACTGTTTGGATTTTGAATAAATAAAAGGGACTGTTTTTTATACATGTTGTTGTAAAAGCTGTTGTCATTTGTCCAAAAATAACCTGACCCTTTACATTCATTCCTACCCAAGATGTGTTTCTGTGATAATTATATACACTCTGTTTTTCAAAATTATAAGTCTTAAATTATATGTTTCCAATATTTTGAATTTGCTGTCACTTGTCAGGCTTCCAGCCTGGATTGTTGACAAAAAACATAACTGAAAACTCGTCAACAAAGCTTTGATACCTTGTAGTCACCATAGACCAAAGAAGAGAGATGTATTACTTGTTTGTGGTCTACTTTCTAACACCATTGAGCAGAAACAGTGTTGGTGCTATATAAATTAGTTTAATTGTTTGATTGATGTGGTAATTACACTTTTTATAGTTCATAATTATCTTATGTTAACATCTGGTGGAAATTATGTAATGTGCGATATCATAATTGTTAGTTTAATGAACTGATTGCTGTAGCACAAAACTGCTCTTTACAAAACATAATTATGCTTAACCTATAATCTCACTGGTCTACGCATTACAATCATCTCCGCCATCTAGTCAAATGGATTTCTCTAGCACCAAATTCCGTTCTTACCACCACTGCCAGCATTACATTTTTTTGTACTTTATGCTATTGGAGCATTGATAAAAATGTGATGACGTAATCACATCCTCAGGTCACAAACTTTCAAACTGGAGGTTGAGTGTGTAGTAAAGTGAATGAAGTAACCACCTGTAAGTGTGTGATGGATTACTACTGACATGCTCTGTTCACAATTTCCCTTGAAAGTCAACTAGATGTTTAGGTAAAATTTGTCATTTGACTATACTGTATTATATGTGGAAAGAGAGAGAGGGAGAGATCATAGAAAATGAAATCGACTACACATAGTTAGACACACACAAGCCAAAATGTTCATGTCGGCATTCAAATGGAAAATAGGGAATTTACGGTTTGTGGTTGTACTGCATCCAGACAATGCATGTCTATGTCAGTGGTTCTGTTATCAAAATATGAGTCAAAATAGTTAAAATTGCCATTCTGCCCCCATTTTTCTTAACTTTTAGCGTGTGCAGGTATTTTTATATATTTTTCTTCACAGAGCCAGAAAATACTTGTGACCTAAGGATTTTGGGTCATCTTCAACTCATAGTGACAAGGCCTCTTATGTTACTTGCAATGTTCTTGTCTGAATGAAGAAAATAGTGGGAAATAATATCTAATGTCATAAAACCAGTTAAAATGTCATGAAAAGACTAGCTTGGTAGTCATCTCTCTGCAAGCCAAGCAGTGGACTATATTGTGTTTTGAAAGCGTATGGTTGTGGTATCAGACTATAAAAAACAACAGGAAATGCCATCAGGCTGAGTGTGGAACATTTGTATAACTATATACTTACTTCAGCTGTAAACATTAATAGTTCTCCATATACTTGTACCTTTCAAGTATTTGCCTGTAGTTAATGTTAAACACATAAATTGCATACAGCTGTTTGTGTAACCATGGGTATAGTTAATAATCTACTTGTAAGGATCAGTCAAAATAATTTAACATTTTTCATGCTATTATTAGCCTTTATTTATATTTCCATTGAGAAAACCAAAGACATATATATTCATATTGTGTCCTCTTGTACAAAATTGTATCTAAATATTTGCCAAAAAAAAACAACCCCCAGTTTTGATGTTTGTTGTGCGAGTTGCACCAGAAAGTAGGAATAATTTGTTTCATGTATTTTATCTGGTCCATGGAATTATAGTAGTTTCCCAGGGAACTATTTCCATTGTCTAGAAGCTATGATCCACGGCTTCAATCCTCTTTGATCTCGATGCCAAGGATATTGTGTTGACTATTCAGTATTTCCATGGCCCTTATCAGAATTATATTGCCTTATTGTTACTACATCAAGTGAGATTAATTTATTTTATTACTTTCATTGCTCATATCATGTGCTTCAGTTTCAGTTTCTAATAGAATAAAGTTCAACAATGCAATAATGTAAGAAGTACTATTTTTGTAGTATTCGTCATAGTGAAATCATTGAATTTCAAATTTTGTCAACAGTTATTGTTATTATTATTATTATTATTATTATTATTATGAAACTTTTATTTCGGGAGATAAAAGAATGCAAAAATGCTCAGAAACATCCCATAGATAAAAACTATACATAAAAAACAGCATTTTAAAACAAGTAAGACTTTAAAAAGACAAACTGACAAATACACACATGAACAAATAAAAGCATTTTAAAAATACAACAAATCTCTATTCAGTTTATGAATCCCCAAATAGAGGATTGTATCGGTATTTAGCACCGCTGCAATTAAATTATTATGACTGTTTCCAATACGTTAAAAAAAGTTGTACACCAGTTTACGTTTGAGAGCCCCAAAAAGTGGGGATTGTGTGCTTTACAAACATTAAACTGGCAGCTGCAATCAGTATGCTTATTAACAGTATATACATATTTATAGACATAATAATGTACACCACATGTTCATGATGTTGTAAGATAACGATTACAACATGTCTCACTAATAAATAAAGTCTGCTGATAATTATGGTAATTCATGCAATTTTTGATAAAACATTAAATACATGTATATTAATACAAGGTGCGATTATTTATCAGTGGTGTTGAGTCCAACGACCAGAATGTTAATTTTTGACATTGCAGTGGTTCTTGTTGACCACTTACTTCTTTTCAATGCATGACAATATTTAAGTTGTAGATTGAAAAAAAAATATTAGGAATTGATTCAGATTTTGTGTCATGGAGAAAATTAGCAGCAGGAAATTTTGAAAGATTTTTATTATTAAAAAAATATACACATTCCTTGATTCAGACAAAATTGTTGAAAAAAATCTGTCAATGGTATTGATTAAAATGAAATCTGTACCACCAATATAACTTAAAATATTGCACAGTCAAATTATAAGTCTGTTTGTTGAAAAGCTATTTTTGTGACAGATTGTTGTGTGCATAGTAACATACATACATTGTATACATGTACACATGTACTTATACACCTATAGTTAGAGATGACCATTTTATTCAGACACTGACCTTTAACCTTCACACATTGATCTCTTGGGTCAATAGTATTTGCTAAATGTTAATATTTGAAACATCCACATTATCAGAGTAATGGTGTCAGTCACTAAATGTAAATGTCAGTTAATAATCTGATTTCTTCTGTAATGGTGTCAAGTGATATTATGAGAAGACAGACTGAGTAGGAAGTTATGAATTTACTTACCTTGCTTCAGACTCAGCACATTGGGTGTTGAGACTCTGGGTGGGGGCAACATGTATGTCTTTACATGTAGGAGACGTCTCGTTACTAGAATAAAGTGGTGTTTTTTTTATAAATACACATAAATGTACATGAGTTATTTATGGATTCAGGTATGTGATGTTATTCCACACTTGACTTCTCTAAACACAATGCTCCATAGCTCAATGTATTTTGATGTAGTGTTCTGGACTATATCACCTCCAGGTACATGAAGTTATACTTCCATGGTAGGACAGATAGTATACCATAGCAACTGTTATTAAAGTAAATCTCCTTAGTGCATGTGTCTGAATTATGTAATGAAATAAACATCTACAATCTTGATTCCACTGAATTCAAGGCTAGTAACTTAAGGTGTACTGTGTTGTGTTAATGTTGACAATGGACTTATAATAACTCCGAACTGAAAAATACAACATGATGGAAATGGTGAGTCAGATTGATATTAAATCATGCAAGGTTTTACAACTAGTACAAGTTGAACTAGTGGGGGACAGTTGAAATGAGATTGATGTATAAAATTAAGTATTAGTGTTTTGATATGAGACTGGTGTCATGAAAGTTAGTGGGCTTGATCAATCTCTAGAGGAATGCTTTGCATGTATATGTACATAAAATTTGCATAGATTTCCCATACTTCACATGTACACAGTAAATTTGGTTGGTAACCCACAAGAAAAAGACCCAGGGAACTTAAATTTCACCAACTTATCTTCATGAACAAAAACACTGTGTTGACATCCATAAACACATTCATCAGGTTGGTAAAACACAGTAATAATATGTTCTTGTACAACGACCAAGGGTTCTTATTGCTTAAAGTTACAAGTAATGTTTCGCCTCTTCAGACCATGCGTTAAAGTCAGCAAACAGACAGTTTGACAAAGCCTGTTGACCTGAACAGGCAAAATGTTATTCGTAAGTAATAAGAACCGTTGGTTGTGGTACAAGAATGTATTATTACTGTGTTGATAATTGACTGAGACTGACATGTTGACAGAAATGTGCTACATAGTAGTATCAACCTGGATCAATTGAGCAGTCTTGTCACTCTTGGGTATGGCATGTGGATTTATATCTGTAGTTACATATAATACATGTATGAACTTTTCTAAACTTACCTGTCTCAGGGCTATCATTTTAGTTCTAGTGGTTGACTCACATGATTTGGATGGAATCAATGTTACCATATAAATGACACTGAATGAACCAACTTCTGTTGTTCATTTGCGATTAAATGAATAAAAAGAAATAAGGGATATAATTTTTGTCTCTCGCATACATTGCTAGCAAAATTAAACCAAAGAAGTACATACACGTATATCTGTACAAACAACTTTACACTGAAGTTCTGTTTCTAAGTAAAAGCATCATGAACCATTCATTTCTAACCAAAATATTTAAAATGACTATAGAGAGAGAGAGAGAATAATTACACAATATACATGTACATGTAGAATAGTGTAATACAATTTATGACGGATAATGTTAGGGTCAGGTAGCTGAAGTCCCTTGATATATGTATATTATATATGTACTGGTAGGTTATTTGTAACAATCTAGGTATCTATGTATATATTCTTGCTGTATGCTTACATTGTCATTCTCTATCACAGTACTGACAAATAATGTGTCTTGGCCAGTTTTGCATGACTAGTCTGTAATCCATGCATTATGTGCATTCTCTAGGCTGACTTCCATTATTCATGAATCCATGTCATTTGATGTGAGATTCCAGGTTGTTTTCCATAAACTAGCCAGGAGTCCCTTGAGTGCATGCATGGATTCCAGTCCTTTTACACATATGCTACCAGACTGGCTGTTCATTTCATTTGGTCAGATCATGTCAAATTATGCAGACTGCAGATTGTCAGTTATTTCATGAATACTAACAATAGTTACATTGTTCCTAATTATGTACTTGCATATACAGTAACTGTATAGGTGTATATATAAATGTGTGTGTATATATATATATATATATATATATATATATATATATATATATATATATATATATATATATATATATATATATATATATATATATATATATATATATATGTCTGTGTGTGTGTGTGTGTGTGTGTATGTATATATGTATATATATATATATATATAAATATATATATGTATATTTATATATAAGGTAAATTCTGATACTAGGCTAGTATTTTAAAACAGCCTCTAAAATCCAATCATCATCATCTATATAATCTTATATTAATTCCACAAGTCTTTTTTACTATAATGGTAAAGTGACATTCTAAAAGTTTGATCACATTGAAAAATCCACACATCTCATGTATCAAATATTTGTTGGGTCAGTGCCTCTAGTCACGTAGACAAGTCTTTGGGTTAAAAGACAGTATGGATATATTTAAACAAGTGAATTCATGTGATTAGTGATATTGTATTATAATATTGAGGTTACCACTTGTATACAAATGTACATGTACCTGTAACTTTCTAGCCTTTACTTACTTAGTACCCTGTGTGTGAACCACACGTCTAGAGATAGACCCATGCATACAAATGTAGATATGTGTAAGTGAGTCTCAGTAATACATTCATGATTGAACAATTTACAGCCCTTTTCTTCATAAACAAAAAGTAATATTCCATCATGGTATTATTAACCAGAATTATGTGTTGGTTATTGTTATGTGTATGCTGAGCTTGGCAAAATGCAGATAAAACAATCCTGGTACACACTTTCTGTTTTATTTTTATACCTTCATTTTTAACTCATGCAGTTATAAATATAGGGATTTTATTGCATTATCAGCTGTGGTTTCAGGTTGTATTCTGCTATGCAAACAAAAAGAACAGTGCTATTTGGTAGTTGGGGAAACTCAATTCCCCAGAGAACTATGTAAATGAGCTATCAGTCAAACATTTATGTTTAGAATATTAGTGAGTGTTATGTCACATGTAAATATGTATTTAACACTACACCACAAACCTTTTTGTCATCATCAGAGTGAAACACTGTTGTTATGTAAATCATTCACAAGACCCTCTAAGTTGGTGTGAATTCAAGACAATATGATAAATGACAATGCCTGGAGTCAGTGTCATATTTGTGCTGTTTTTATCATTCATAATCCCTGAAATGGGAGAAATTAATAAAATATTTGTGTTGGAGTGCATACATTTCCAGACATGAAGTGTGGAATTTTTCAGAAATCATGGAAAATTAACCCTCTCCTTCTAAATGCTCATCCCAACTGCTACATCTAACATTCTGCTCTCTGCCTATGTATGTGCACATTACATGTATTAATCTCTAGTTTGGTCAAACTCTAAAATTTAAAATGATCACTGGTAAATCGCTCACGCTCATGCTCAGAATGTATGTGTTGAAATTAATTCAAAGGAATTTACCATTCAATCAAAAGAACTCAAGTGGTTTGATTATTAACGTGTATGATCATTTATTGTAAATAGGTAAATAATAGTAACAGGTCGTATTGCAAGCAGGAGGCATATAGCATGCAACAGTGCACCCTCAAGTGGCAGAAATGATTTTTCTGCCTCTTTCTTTTTTACTAATTACCAGTACCTCATTATCATATGTTCTTTTCGATTCACTCTCAATAGTTTATTTTCTGTAAAGTTTTAATAACAATTTCCATGCTAATCAATTTGATTAAAATCTGATGTGGTGAATATAGCATTATTTCTTTATTTACATCTATTTCATTTTGTTTATTGTCATTTGTTTTTGATTTTGTTGTTCCATGAGTGATTGTTGGGAAGGTGATCACTCCTGGACCAACAAAATAGAAAATGTCAACACTGAATGAATGAAATTGAGGTAAAAAAAGAAACAGAGCCGTATTCACCACATCAGCTTGCATGATAATGTTCATGTTTTTCAATATTTTTCATTAAATTTTCCTTTGTTGTATGGAATATTCATGATATTGATTTTGGCAATACACTTGAAAATTTTTATTTCATTATCATGTAAATCAGCACCTAGTTCAACTTTTATCATATTTTACTAATCAATGTGTGTGTAGTGTTGCTGAAGAACAATTAAACTAATAAAGCTTTATAGAAATTTTATGATAGACTTGTATGATTTTGACTATTTGCAGTGTCATAACTATTTATTAGATTTTATAGTTTTATTCTTTTCATTTGTCTGTTTTCATTGTTCCAATATCTGACTTGTACAGTGGGTGTGTGTGGAGGTAGAGTTTGTCTGTTTGTTTCTGTAGTACCCTGATACCAAGAGACTTGACAGCTGATAGTACATGTATGTAGTCTGCAATGCTACAGAACTGCGACAACTCAGTCAGTGTACAGACTTGGTTTGTACTTTTAATGTACTTTTTCAAGTCTTACATGTATATGCATGCTTTCCTGGTGGTCTTAGAATATTTGTAGGGTGAAATATTCTTGCTGGTGATACAGGGATTGTCGAAAAACTTTGGCATAACGTGTGAGTTGATGGTGATGTGCACTATTTACTAAGGAAGTTTGACGGACTGATGTTCTGTGATATTAAAAGACTGCATGTCATGGCTGTTCAAATATCTAAATCCTTCTTGTTCAAAAACTGGAAACTTCTGTCTCATCTTTGTTTGTAAACATGAAATGAACATACTCATCCATTTCATCCATCTATCCTGTGTTTTAAAAACTTATTTGATAATGTAACATTGGAACAATCACGACAAAAATTGAGATGATTTTGACTTCTATTTTCAGAATGAGGATCTGCCTAATACATGTACTAGTTCTTTACGGAATTTAAATGTGCCACAGGTAAGCCTGTAGTCTGTCCAGTCTCATGAAAATAAGTTCCATATACCAGTACTGTACTTACCGGTATTGTGTTTATATTTTGAACATATGGTACCGTTTATTAGAGCTTAGTTTGCATTTGCATTGTGAATATACTCCATACCATGCTGGTTTTATTGTTATGCTGTTTGCATTGTGAACATATTGGTTTACCATGCTAGTTTAGTTATGGTATTTGCATTGTGAACATATTTCTGGTGTAGTTTATGATGTTTGAATTGTGAACATATTTCTGGTGTAGTTATGGTATTTGCATTGTGAACATATTTCTGGTGTAGTTTATGATGTTTGAATTGTGAACATATTTCTGGTGTAGTTATGGTATTTGCATTGTGAAAATATTTCTGGTGTACATGTAGTTATGGTATTTGCATTGTGAATATATTTCTGGTTTAGTTATGATATTTACATGGTGAACATACTACATGTATATGGTTTAGTTATGGGATTGATATTTTAGAAATACATGTACTATTAGCATTCAGTGTGTGAAATTAAGGGAAAATGACTACTGGTCATACTGATAAGGACCGACAGGTAGCAAAAGCTGCTGGTCCTTATGGAAAATTGCTTATGGTTCTTACTTAGTAGAAGTTCATGACTAGTATTCACATAAACCCCCCCCCCCCCCCCAAACCCACTGTACAAATCAAATGACAACATTGAAAACGACACTAGCGAGCTAGCTGTGACACTCGACAGGTGTAATTTGAGCAAGCGTAAAACAGGTAACATACGTGTGATCAGATTCGTGTTGATAAAAGTGGATATATCTTTGAATAAATTTTATTATTTACTCCAAATTCCAATTGGTCATAAGGACCGACAAGTAGTTGTAATTGAAAAACTGTCAGTCCAAATGGAAATCTGTCGCCAGGCCCACGGGCCGACGTTAATTTCACGCACTGTTAAAATTCGTTAGTTCACTTGACAATGTATAGAAACGTACTCTGTTTATAGTGAATATGCCAAATTGTTAAATTACCAAATTGTTAAGTTTAATAGTTAATGTTAAGGTATATGTACAGTTTGTTGAAATGTTATATTACATGGTTACGATACATGTATTGATAATGTGGCTACGTTATATGGTTGACCATTGTGAACATTATACATTGTACGTGTACATAGTCTAGCTATCATATACCTTCTGGAGTATGAATCAAATTTCAAGTCTTGCATCGTTACACTTTGTATGTGGCAGCTACATTTTTATATCTGACATTTCCAATTCCTTCACCATTTTCAATCTCATTACATCCATAACAAATCAGAATATTGTTACCTGGTAGTGGTTGAGAGATGAGTTTTTATATTTATTGACGATTTTAGTGCCAAAGAATACCGATAACCTTACGTATTTGATATTGAAAACCTGAGTAATTTCCTAAAAAGCAATTTCGCCAGTTTTAGTAGATCACCACTAGATTTAGTGCAATTTAGCATAAACCAATAAAGTCTGTAAATTGCTTGAAGGCAAAATTTGAAGAAATAAGAGCTGCAATAATTCATGTATTTATTACAGTGTGAATATGCTTGTACATGTTCTTTGCTGTCGCCATGACGTTGACAGTACTGAGTGATCATGACCTTTCAACTTTGACCTGTAAATCCTGCTTTTTAGTAAACCTATAATATCAATAGAGAGTTTCGCGCAACTCACTCACGTTCACGTTCGCGTACCAACTGTGACCTAATTTTGCTTCGGCTAGCCGTTTACGTATATCAATAATAGATTACATGGTAGTCTAAATATTACATTAATGTTTTGTTTATATGACATAAATAGCGCAATGACAATAACCGTATTGCTCAACATTATGACAAGACAAATAATTAAGCAGATATATTTACTTGTAATGAATAATCTCATATGTTCACAATAAAATCACCCTGTAGTATCTTGAAGATTGCAGCGACAGTCATCATCATACATCGTGATTTCTGTGCAAAATCAGTTACGTGAAGGCAGCCACAGATTCAAGGCTGCATTTTAAATATTTTATCAAGGAAAACAAAATTACTGACTCAGAGGTGTATTATGTTGTGAAGGGTCAACCTTGCTAAAAGCATCAACATTTTTTATTATATTAGTGATGATTTTACAAAAAATTTAAAAAGAAATTTCAAGTTGTTTACTTTCATGTAAACAGCCATCGCCACGTTCGAAACGCCTGTGAAACATGTCAGTACGCAGAGAAGTAGGTCAAAATTGCGACATAGTAGCACAAAATCTCCTACGTCACACGTGCGCGTACACGTTGAACGTGTAGCCAAAACTCTCTATTATCAATACTCTTGTAGGAATCAACCGAAGTTTTACCAGTTTTTAATTCGTGATTCATTTCCTCAGTGGTTTTTAGGTAATTTATGAATGCACTTAGAGTGTAGAGAAGAGAAATATTGATATCTTGGTCAATGGTGGGAATTCAATATCACTGCAGATGGTACAGATAACAAATGCTATGTCAAAGAGTGATAACAGCAGTGACTTACCCCAATAGAGAAGATATTTCTGTTATGTATCCCCCCTCCCCCCACACACATACTATGAATGTTAAATACATACATATAGGCATGCAAATATTGTAAATAATGCAGTCTGTAAAAATTAGTAAATTAAAAATTCATATAAGTTGGTGGTAACTTAGATATGCAAGACGTACCTGACAACTGTACATACATAAACACATATTACGTGAATTACTGGATTTAACCCTCTCCCCCTCCCCCTTAAACACCCCACCACTCACACACATACACAGATATACAAATAAATACACAAATACATACATACATACATACATACATGCATACATACATACATACATACATACATACATACATACATACATACATACATACATACAATACATGTTATATGTGTTGGCATGGCTACACAAACACAAAGTGATATATGTAATTATAGTATATGAATTATTGAGTAATGCAACTATTAAATAAAGTATACGTCACAGGCTTAACGAAATATGTCATATTGATCTTGGTCTCAGACTCCTTTTCCTACCTGTCAGAATTCAATAAAGAACAGTCAACACCTGCAGAATAGAAGCAGTTTAATTTCAAAAAAATTGTCAATCTCTTCATTTCCTGTACATGTACAAGAGTAGTACATTTAATGTTTATAAATATGTAAATTGTCTCACATTTGAAAAAATATCGCACTGTACCCCATAAAGCGTGACTATAATAGTTATATGGTTGTTGTAATTACGATACAAATTCATTTGAGCGTAAAAAAATGTGTTTTATGGAAATACAAATAATTTCGATTATTGACATTTGGTAAATTGAGCGACAATGTATGCAAATTCTCTCTCAATTTGGAAAAAAGGGATCATGATAACCATGCAAAGTATGATTACTAACGGTACTATATCAGTTGCAATTTAGGTACAATGTGAAAAATTTGTTTTTATAGAAATGAAAATAATTGGGAGAGAATAGAAATTGTTATTTGGATGAGAAGGTAAAATGAGCTGCTCGCATTTTCTTTTGATTTACATTAACATTCCTATCAGCAATATTTGAATCAAAATACCCCATAAATAACAAAACTACAATTACCAATTCATAGACCATAGCATGTTATTAGTATGCTTATACATACAGTGTAGTAAAAACTTCAAACTTTTGATTTTAAAAAAATGTTTCCAGTTGTCACGCGTCAATTTCACTGAGTTTCTTTTATAACACACTGATAATGCACCACACCGTCACCAAATAATGATGTAACCATTGACAACCCAAATCATCATGTCAGTGTTATACAAACCAGTTGTGTGTTTTGTAAATCTTCATTTCCTCGGCCCAATAATCAGATAATGTATCTTAGAATTCAAACCACTATCAAACTCCAAGCTAAAATAGCAGTGTTTGATTTCAAATCCCATACAATTGTGAGCATTTGAATTCAAACCACCATCAAACTGCTTACTGGTCAGAATTTGAATTCAAACCACCATCAAACTGCTTACAGATCAGAATTTGAATTCAACCACCATGAAACTCTGAATTTGAATTCAAACAACCATGAAACTGCTTACTGGTCTGAATTTGAATTCAAACCACCATCAAAATTGCTAACTGGTCTGAATTTGAATTCAAACCACCATCAAACTCTGAATTTGAATTCAAACCACCATCAAAATTGCTAACGTCTGAATTTGAATTCAAACCACTATCAAACTCTGAATTTGAATTCAAACCATCATCAAACTCCTTACTGGTCAGAATTTGAAATCAAACCACAATCAAACTATTTACTGGTCTGAATTTGAATTCAAACCACCATCAAACTGCTAATTGATCTAAATTTGAATTCAAAACCACCATCAAACTCCTTACTGTACTGGTCAGAATTTGAATTCAAACCACCATCAAACTGCTTACTGGTCAGAATTTGTTTTCAAACCACCATCAAAATTGCTACCTCAACTGAATTTGAATTCAAACCCCCATCAAACTCTGAATTTGAATTCAAACCACCATCAAACTCTGAATTTGAATTCAAAAGACCATGAAACTGCTTACTGGTCTGAATTTGAATTCAAACCACCATCAAAATTGCTAACTGGTCTGAATTTGAATTCAAACCACCATCAAACTCTGAATTTGAATTCAAACCACCATCAAAATTGCTAACTGGTCTGAATTTGAATTCAAACCATCATCAAACTCCTTACTGGTCAGAATTTGAATTCAAACCACCATCAAAGTCTTTACTGGTCTGAATTTGAATTCAAACCACCATCAAACTGCTAATTGGTCTAATTTTGAATTCAAACCACCATCAAACTCCTTACTGGTCTGAATTTGAATTCAAACCACCATCAAACTCCTTACTAAACTATGAGTTTGAATTCAAACTGCCATCAAACTCCTTACTAAACTATGAGTTTGAATTCAAACCGCCATCAAACTCCTTACTAAACTATGAGTTTGAATTCAAACCGCCATCAAACTCCTTACTAAACTATGAGTTTGAATTCAAACTGCCATCAAACTCCTTACTAATCTGTGAGTTTGAATTCAAACTGCCATCAAACTCCTTACTAATCTGTGAGTATTTGATTTAAAAAACCTCAAATATGTGACTGTTTAAACTTGTTTGAGTTCAAACACTATCAGACTCCAGAGTAAACTGTCAGTGTTTGAATCCAAACCAAATATTTGTCCAAGATGTTAACGCACACTCAGACTCAAAACTAAATTTGTAATGTTAAAAGATAATACTATTTCTCTCAATTCAGATACACTTCTGTCTAAATTTAAAGGCCAGCATAGGTAGGAAACTACAGTTAAATTTCAACCACTTTCACTCACAAGACAAGTGTGAATTGGGGGTGGGGGACGACTAGAATAATGACTTGAAAAGTTGGGGATGATTACTCACACAGAGCCCGCAGGTGCTAAGTTTGCCAGGCCCGGATGACTCCCGGATAGCCTGTGGACTGACTGGGAAAGCCTTGACAGTTCCACAGCGACGTGATATGGAGCGTGCAACGTAGCCCTGACATGTAGTCCCAAACCTGAATGGAATTCTGTAGAATTATTAGTGATTGTGTGGATATGTCTCCATAAAAAGAAAATCGCGTGAAGCACACACATACAAATTTCAACCAGTTTTGTATTCATTTACATTTGTATTGATTTGACAAAAGAGTAATAAGCTGTTGACAACTTCCTCACTAAACAGTAAATGGATTTTGTTTTGACTTAAATGTACTACACATGTGTATACAAAAACATGTCCTCGTTGTAATAATTGTCCTTAATTGATGATTTGATCAGTCCATTTATCAACTTAAAATATCCAATTCAGTGTCTCTACTGCTGAAATCATGAACAATACCGCGTCGATAATTAATGTGTTTGCCACTTTAGGCATGGAAGTAAAGCACGTCATAATGTTGTGCTATTAGTATGAATTCTAGTAATGTAACGTGAGAACAATAATGTAATCTTTTCCTTTACAAGACAATAGCAGTGAGTTGCATTTTAGATTTGTAATCTTTGTTATGTTGTGAGAGAAAAAAAATATGAAAAAATTCTTTCCAAGACACCAGTTATTAAAAAATTAGTAGGTCCCAACCCCCTGAAGGACATGAGAATTATATGAAGGACGCAGGAATTAGTGACGCAGCCAAGAGAAAACAGGTTTAATAGAGTGTACAGCCTCCGTGAAGAGTTAATTATTATTCCAGTCATGCAGTTCTGTAATGTGTTCGATACCTAGTCAAGGTAGCTGTACAGATTGTTCTCCTATATATCATGTACTCAATATACTCTACACATTTAGAATATTGATGACGTTGTACCTTATCAAAATATCCTTTACAATCTCATTCAAAAGGATGAAATAGAGTTAAAGAAATGAATCTGCCATAGGGGACACCTGTACATACGTGTACATACCTCCGTACCATTCCTCTCCACTAGTCATCACTTCTCTCATGAGTCTGAACGGGACAAAGTGACAGTGAAGTCTCAATGATTTTCATCCCTTACATTGTAGGGTTCAACTATTTGATGGATAGGGGTGGTACCAAGTATAATTTACAGGAAAACTACATTAAGTAATACATTTGTCTGCACGATATTATGGCACATTGAATGCAAACTCACGTGATCAGTTACCACTCTAGTCATTGAATCACAGTGTTAGTTAGATCTGTGCATCTGAAGATGCAATAACCAATGGTTCTGCCGTTTTGGTGATACATAACAAAATTATGTACATTGTACATTGCTCCATAATCATGATGATCCTTGTTTAGGCTGAATTGTCGGGAATGGTTTCTTCTCTCTTAGAACACAGTTCAGCTTCTGAAACAGAAAGTCATTGAGGTGACCAGCAAAAGCATCGCAGTGTTGTGTTGTGTATACACTCTATATACTTTTTTGGTTAAAAGTGACTTACAACACTGTCCCTTGGATACGATGTGAATGATTGTGTGTGTAACTTGAATGGAAACAGACAAGCGCATGTACCAGATGTATTACTGGTCTGGCTTTCCTAAAGCATAGGATGTATCGTAGGAAATCCCACAATGATAACATTTCTATTCAGTCTACTTCTGGATTTACGCTATGATGTCAACCTTCACGTATGTATCTATTGTGTATCTTGTTTATATTTAAGTCCAGTGTAGTTGTAATGTTACATGTTGCGTACATCTGTCCTATTTTGCATGTTAACTGTGTTCCATCTCAAGTATTTTGAGTCCAGTGCTGCAACACCACATGTATCTGTGCATGACTTATTGTCCAACTGTGTGTTTTACTACATGTACACGTATATATTCCAGTATTCTTCAAGTATGTGAGTCTAACGCAGGAACATGCAACATAGATTTGTACCACACACTGACCAAAATGTACATGTTCAAACAGTAAACATAAGATCTGGTCGTTCTACATCAGAACAAAGCAATTCTACATCATTGCTTCTGCAGTTCTAAAAATACATTGACAAGTCTAAACTTTTGAAATTGCAATATTTTCCCTATTGTCCTTAAATTACGCTTACACATGTATAAATATAATTAATATATCTTTCTCAATGTTTTCCTTCAAGCAGCCAGAAAATACTTGTGCCAGAAGGGCTTTGTCATTTCTTTTCTTCGAATCATTTTGACAAGATCACTTTATGTCACTTGTATTTCCCTTGGCTGAATAAAGAAAAATATTGAGAAATACATGTACCATGCACACGAAAGTTGAACAAAAAATATGAAATGTATACCCTGGTCGCTCTACAACATGCAGCTATTTCATGACAGTGCATGTCTACATCACTGGTTCTGCTGTGTTTGAAATATGAGCCAAAACATTCAAAATTGCCATTACGTTCCCCAATATTTCTTTGATATTACTTTGCATTATATTTCTTTGATATTTACAGTGCTTTGATAGCACTGGTATAATTATGTTATTTTCCAATATTTTTCTTCATTCAGTCAGAAAATACTCATGACCTATGGGTTTTGTTACTAATCATCTAGCGACTCATAGTGACAAAGCCCCCATGTGGTCACTCATATTTTCCTTGGCTAAATGAAGAAAAATGCTGGGAATTAACATCTAAATGAAGTCTCTAAGACAGTTAAGGATCTGTTTTGTGCTGTTAGTTCACAATTATCTATGATATGTTTTTAGTATTTAAAGTAATAACTTGCATCTTTTTGTCACAGTCTGTTAGACACACATTCTGTCTATGATATTGTATCTAGTGCATTAACATACATGGACACGTATCTACATGTACATGTATCTCCCCTGCTGTTCAATATTTTCTAGTTATATTCAAGTATGCATATGCACGGTGACTACTGTTACAGGAACTTGTCTGTTTGTACAGGCTTCCATATCCTAATGTGTTGTGACTGATCCCTCATTTGCGGTGATATGAAAATGAATTCTATCTGTCAATTACTAAAATTATAACCATTCGAAACGTTGCAACGACACAGCTGTGTTTGAGAATGCTCACAAGATAAAGTAAGTGTCAGTCTGAGTAGTGAAATTAAAAATCAAGATTTTTGTCAGAGTTCATATACTGCAAACCGTGCTTTGCATTTAACTGTTATATTTGGCTTGCTTCACCCACTTAGAAAAAATAATGGTCTGTAAATTAGATTCGCTAATCATATAAAGTTTCATAAAAGAAAATAAATCATGCTTTTCTTTACAAAGACTGAATTCCCCACTCACATTAAGTCTAAAAGCTTGGTAACTGTAATGTAGCAAATTTAATTTACTTCTCCTAGGCTGTCAAGAAGTAAAAATGGAATTGATCACATATGAATTGATAGTATTGACTCGAGGGATGGCTGTCTAAATAGACATTTACGTTTGGGTTTTTATGCGAGCAAATGGATACTACTAGGTGGTTTGATTTCTGCTAGTTTTTGTCCTCCTGTTTCCACATTCTATGATATTAGAGACCTTAGCCCATTTAATTTCATCCATCAAGTCAGTGATTTCCAATCAGAAGAGACAAACAGTGAATGTAATTGTCTGAATAGTAGCTTTTCAATTAGAAACTGCGTCATAAATCTGGTTTTGGAAATATTACATTTGCGTTCAAATGACTGTGCTGTCCATCAGCTGTGTGCAAATGTTGCGATAAAGCGAGGCTGATAGCCGAATATTCAATGTGTAAATTTATGTATTATTTAATCTCAGTAGTTTGGTATTTTAAGCCATAGTTCTTAAGTAAATTGTGTTTATAAGTGATTGATTTGTGGTGTTCAAATGACATACCCTTCGACGTTGGTACTCTGCCATGATGAATTACTTGTAAGTCGCTACAATATGACTACAGCATACATGTGTATAGGTATTCATTCAACTCGGAGGCCTTTTCCTGTTACTAATGTTTAGGTACCTTAGTGTTAATCTTTTAACAAATTTAGGTATAAAGGCAGTTAGATATAAAATACTAATATCAGTTATGTTCATATATGTATTTATATCCATGTATGATGTACATATCTGTTGAACAGTTCATGCATAAAATATGATTTTCTGCTATCCACATTATGATGTTTGTATTTTACATGCCTTTACTAATACAGCGAAATGATTATTTAATGGAAATCCATTTTTTTTTAGATTAATGTGTTCGCTTCATTTGATGTGGTATACCATGCATACATATAAATATAAGTTCATTTGATAACGAGAATTTACAAATGGTTGTGACATTTGATAAAAGCATAAAAACACACACATTTGTTATCACATCATGATCTTGATGTTATTTATGTAATAGTTCTGAGCAGTTGAAACAATTAGAATTTGACTATATATACACAATACACAGGTACATGTATGTTTGACATTCAGTGTGAATAAAATGATGAATAAATTAACTTCCTGATATTACCCATTCAGAGTTCAATTTTTTCGTTCCAAACAAGTTAAAATAAATCAAGACATTAGCTTATTTCACAGAGATTGAAGCTGGCTTCACCTGTGGATAGAGATACAATGGAGTATACACAGTGGAGAAGAGAGATTAGGTGTTCAGAATAAATGTACATGGTGCATGGATATTGAGATGTTTGTAGAGAAGAGAGATGTTATACAACTATTGCATGACTATGTGGGTGCTAGATTCCACTTAGCTTTCTGAGGGACTGTGCTGCCTCAGGGAAATAGGTGTTACCTCACAGTTATACAAGGGGAACTAAATGGCACATTCCAGCTAAAAATAAGGTCGTGCAATAGATTTTTTTTTTAACTTGATAGATAACAAATTCATATTTGTGTCAGACTGCTGCATAGAAATTTCTGACTACGTCATATAAATATAATATGTATGTCAACTAGTGTCACCACTTCGCACACATAACATTGAAAATACAACAAAATCATGAATGATGTTTTGTGTTGTGGTTCGTCCTCTGCACAAACATTGGTGGCAACCATGAAATAGCATCACCAGCCAGTAATGACCATGGACTAAAAACAAAAGTAGTGCATGGTGATGTCAAATAGTACAGGAAACTATCATGATAACTTATAACATATTGTTGTCATACAGCCATCAGTGATTGGCTTAGACCGTGTCACATGGTATGGACTAGTGACCCATAGTGACCTCAATTTACATACAGAGGGCAATATTCTTTCTGTTTCCCCAAGGGAACTGTTACAGTAGCATAGGAGTTTCATTTCCTTTGATTCTGTAAAGAGTATGTGCCTGAGAATGTGATGTGTCATATAACACTTACTGCTTGGCTTTATTCGGACACTAGTTGACGTCATCTTTAACCCTCATGCTGTTATGTAGCTGCTATTTCCCTTGGCTCTCAGTGCCGGGGGAAATAGTTGCTGCATAAATGCACTTGGGGTTATAAAGGTCTACTGTATCTTGTATTGTATATTATTGTTTATTATTTAAATTATACAATACTTAAACAAAATTTACAAACAAAAGAGCCACATCCAGCCCTCTGGTTTATAGGACACAAAGGAACATTTCAAAATACATAAATAAATACATATCACATATGTTTTAATTATAAATAAAGGTTTTCCCTACGATTAAGTGTTTCGTGTAGAAAGTTTGCTGTATCAATTGGAAATGTTAACATTAAATGTCGACTAGTGCCTTGATAGCCAGGCAATAAGTGTATACTAGTTTACAACATGTGACTTCTACTAGACCAATCAACAGCGTTTTCCAAATTGCACTGTAATAACATGGAATATATATTGTATATTTAGAACAGAATAGGATGTTGTAACACATATAGAAAAGTAAGCAGTAAATAAGGACAGAGACAGCTGGAATCTTCAACTAGTTTCACACCTCAGCAGGCTTTTTCATAAAGTTTAATAGAAAATTGAGGTACATATGGAGAAATGAGATGTGGATGTGTATACTGATAACAATTAACTTAAATTAGACAATACGTGTACATTAGAGAATTACAAAATGTATCACTCAAGTATTTCTACACTGCAGAGATGTTTAAATCATTAGCCCTCTTTTCTACTCTTTGCTAAGTTTGAAAACAGTTCACCATTTAGCTTGAAGTACTTCGTACTGATTCACTCACCCATTCACTACATCAATCTCTCCCTAAAATTACAAAGTAAGTGGGAAGGCTATTGAAAAACACCCGACTGGCTCACTGCTTCTCATTTAGGTGTCCTTTATGCATTTAATGTCATGTGAAGTTTACATTACTTCTGAGGGAGAAAATGAATCATATTTGCTAAAATGTGTGTTCCAGAGGAATTAGTTTAATTTACTTTAGAGCTTAACAAAGAAAGAATCCAATTACGACACACTTAAGACATTTTAGTGAAATTTCTAAAAGTATGTAGGAAGCAGGATCACAGCATGTGCTATTTATTGTACACAGAATACTGATGATCAGACCATACATAAGTAATCTATTGTGACTTCAATAGCGAGAGCGGCTCACAAACTTCTTTGCTCAAGTCGTCTATTTAATGCTATTTCCGGTATGCACACAGGCAATATTTTAAGAGAGAAAGCTATAAAAGAAATATATAATTATCAATATATGAAGCAAAATGCTGAGAAATGTGTAGGTACGAAATATTCCATGTGAATGTCTTCAAGTTTTTACTTCTACGTTTGGTTCCTTTGCCTGTGTGTGGATATTTGCACAACCATCCCCTTGACTTGCAAAAAGGCAATTAGATTACATTGACAGATTTCAAATGCTGTATGAAAATTGACATTCTGCACGTACACATAGTTGATAATTTGTAATAAAATTCCTCAATTATAGAAATGGGAAACCTTTTGTAATAAAAAAACACAATTTGTGTAGTGATACATGTATGATTGACACATTGTGATAACATTTCATAATTTGTATAAGAAATATGGCTGATATGTTTTTCATTAAAAAAATTCCACAAATTGTAATTGAAATTTGTAAAAAATAAAATTCTACGATTTGTATCGGAGGTATGGTAGACATTTTGTGTTAGAAATTCACTGTTTGTACTGAGAAATAGTTGATATTTGTATAAAAATGCTAGTCTAGGAGTTTGTTTTAATTACCGAAATAAATGATATTTTGTATTAGGGTAACCCTACTTTTTTATGTTTCTCATGATTTTTTAATGTGAACTATGGGTTGGCTGGTCGATTTAAAAAAAAAAAGAAGTAAAAAAGATGAAAAAATCTTCTCCATGTTTCTCTGCCTCTCCTTTTCCTCCTCTATATCTTATTGGATTCCAAGAAACAAGCTCTTTCCAAGCTTCTCTACACAATTGGCATGTTTTCAGCACCCCCTACTTGAATAACTTCTATCATAAAAGAAATGCTCTGTTCATGAACAAGTGTGATTGTCACCGCCAGCCATGACTGTAGATGACGTCGACAGCCCAGACACTTCTTTATTCTTGCCAGAGAGGCCGTTGTTCCACAAAATATTAGGGCGGGTGAAAATAAAACTATTTTTTTATTTTGATGTTGGAGCTGAGAGTTTAGGTCAGTCAGATAATGAGAAACAAAAAAAAATAATTCTGCCAATTGTATTTGACTAATGTGGCATTGTGCACATTTTGCTGCATTCATTTGCACGGGTTTATTGAGTGGACCATCATTTTGAAAGTGTCCAGGTACGTCTACACCGTCTGTGATGTGGTTTGGACAAGTGTTCCATAGTCTGATGGCATCTGGAAAGAAAGGCTACTGATGACAAGCTAATCTAGAATGAGGTACCATGATGCTGTGATTGTTTGCGCTCCTGGACATGACCTTGTTAGTTGGAGTAGCTGACTTGATACTTCAATGAGGTTATTGATGACGCCATACAGAGTGAAGTTGGCTTCGTCCTTCCAGTGTTGGAATGGTCTAACATATGGAGCATTTTAGTCATACTGCTTTACCTACAGCATTATTCTCTCTTACTTGACTTTCTTTTCAAGGTTTGCAAAATATATCTGGCTGTTGGTGGCCGAGTGATCAAACCGCTTGCCTCAATACTCAATATACATGTAGATGTTGAGTCATAGTCTGGGTTTGATTATATTTGCCAAACTGTGAGCAAGAAGATAGTTGGCATTCATTTTGATTTTAATGCATATGCTGCATTGAATACAAAAAAGGCTTGATGCTTTGACTAGTTTCTCATCTCAGTGGACTTTTTTGAAGAAGTTTCGTTTTGATTCTCTTCGAACACTGTAGGCTTTCCCTGGACACCTCTGTTTCCTCCTGCAGTAAAAGGAAATCATGATGGGTGTTCCTCACGGGATGTCTTTTAAGACGAGCTGATAAAACTCAAAGAACTATCCACACTAAGATCACAGATTATTTAAATCTCACTTAATGTAAGTTAGTTTCAATAATGCAGTTGATAGTATTACTATTAGTATGTACATGTATGTACTGGTATGTATGTATGTATGTATGTATGTATGTATGCATGCATGTATGTATGGATGGATGGATGTATGTATGTATGTATGTATGTATGTATGTATGTATGTATCAATTGAATTATGTTCAGTCTTACCAAGTTAAAAGCTGTAAACCTGGATTGACTTACTGACATGAATCAGCTGAACACCTGTGCAACGAGATTATATCAGGACATGTCTAAAGGTCGGACTAAATTTTAATAACACAATCTGAAGAAAAAAAGTTAATTTCCTCTTACAAGAACTCTATAAAAATACACTTGAAATTTACTATACAATGTATGTGTATTTTAATATGTTTCCAGGCATAATTTTTCAACATATCACACAGTAGCCTCAGCTCATCTTAACAAATTATTGCAAGGACAGGAACAATAGTTTCCACTGTTGGAGCCTTTGAATGAATGAATGAATGAATGAATGAATGAATGAAATTGAATGAGTGAGTGAGTGAGTGAATGAATGAATGAAATTGAGTGAGTGAATGAATGAAATTTCACTTAGATAACAAAAATAAGCAACACTTTCAAAGAACATACACATATGATACAAATTTTATAAAAAGAATAGAAAAGAAATACACAATTCTTACATTATGATCAATATTATGGATCCATGGTAAAAAGACGAGAGATTCAATGTCAGGGTTTTGCATTAGTGTTATATTATTAGTGGAGCTGGAGGATTATTAAAAAAGGACATTTTTTGTCTGTAGCCAAATTTTTCTATGGCTCTGTCAGGCAACTGTTTTGTTTTTCATTACCAAATTTTGATTCCAATAAGAACTCAAGCCTTTCAAATGAGTTAGAATCATTTCTCCTACATCACATATTGCCATGCAAGGAACTCACCATGACATCACACATTTAACCATGACATCACACATTGCCGTATAATGAAGTTGTGGTGACATCATACTTTGCCATATAATGAACTTGTGGTGACATCATACTTTGCCATATAATGAACTTGTGGTGACATCATACTTTGCCATATGATGACATCACACATTGCCGTAAATTGAACTTGTGGTGACATCATACTTTGCCATATTATGAACTTGTGGTGACATCATACATTGCCATATATGTTGACTTTATGTTTTTTTTGGTGACATCACACATTGCCATATCTATTGACTTTATTGTGATGACATCGCACATTGTGATAGTAATGCACTAATTGTGGTGACAGTAGAAAAGAGACAATACACATCTAATGCAATCATTTCATCCTAACAAAATGTACAATACAAGTACACATGTAGGCCTCAGCTGTAGTACGTGTAAACTGCTTATATGTCCAAATGTCTCTTTTGTTCTGATTTGAATGATGAACAGATTGCTATTTACTTGTCAATAACTTGATTATAACAACATGACTGTATTTTGGGGGTTAAGTGAATTTAGCGTCACACGCAAGCTGAAAACCATCCACCAAGAATCATTCTGTTCCACAAGGCCGAAAGTCCATGAATTAAATGTCTGTGTATGTAGGGAAATTAGATTTTGCATTAGAAATAGAATTCAAAAAGGATATTGTATAGGAGCTCAAATGAAAGTACTAACTCCACAAAGTAACAGACTTAGTCTCCGATATAATCTGATTCTGTGACATGCCTGAGAATTTTTATTTGGGGGGTGGGGGAGGGGGCACTGATGGGTTTTCAATTTTGATGTAAATAGCTACAAACAAGCCCTTGTAAACCATTAGACATAGGGACTCATTTTCGTTCATTGCATGAACTCTCATTTACCTTGACCTTGACCTTGACCTTCAAATTCAAGGGCCAAATTCAATGTAAAAAAAACGGGTTTTCTTTCATTTTCCCGTTTCAAGTTCAATATTGTTATAGTATATAATGTAGGTGAGGTGAACTTAAAATGTCTGTCTCAGTATCTATCTATGTAAATGATGGGGATGTTACTTTTGTTTGCTTTTTTTTTTAAAAAGCGAACTGAAAAACTAAAGAATGAAATGTTCTGGAATTTGGTCAGGATGTTTCTGAGGGTGTCTTGAAGAAATATTCAAGACAGAATGATGTCATGCAAATGTGCAAATTAGGTCAAACAGATGTGATTGAAGGTCAGAAACCTAAAATTAAAAGCTACAGAATGGATATCGATGTTGTGATGTTTTCTAATATTATGTCATAATACTGTGAAAATAGGCAATCTATATGCTTAAAAGTTTGCAAAGAAATGACAGCTGTATCTTTAACACATGTAGTATGTTCATCAAAAGATGAGGAAATATCATTAAAATGTTCACTTCCATAAGGAGCGCCTGTAAGGCTGTAGTGATGTGGCTCATTGATCTGTACTACATAGTAGACACCTTTACAACCAACCTGTCCTAACCCTCGGTGTTAGCAGGCTTGTGATTTCAATACACATCATTTAGGATGAATTAGCAATGATTAGTATAGTTCAGTTTAGGTAAAAATCACACATATTACATGATAAGTTATCTCCAGTTTAACACTATAGAAATATGTGTGATACTAAAAAATAAGCTGTGCTTTGCATGGGATATACATATTTTGTTTGACATATAACCACAACTCGAGTTAGTCAAATTGCTTCACATGAGTATCCCTCGACAGCAGTGAATCTCACAAATTTCATGTAGGACTGTTTTGTCAACATAACACTGCTAAAATTTTCTTAACCCATTCAGCTGAATTGGAAAATACCTCCCCCCCCCCCCGACAAAACCCCCACTTAGTATTATAGATATGGCATAACATGTAAACACAACTGAATTGAGACCAAGTCAAATCGCTTCGTATGAGTAGCACTCGACAGGCAGGCATTGACAGTGACAAATCCCACAAATCTCACATAAAACTGTTGTGTGAACTTGACATAGTACGGCTAAAATTTCTCTAGTCCGAATTGGAAAATACCCCCAGACAAAACCCCTGCTTAGTATTATATATATATATATGTACATGTACAGTATATATTAGGTATATAGATTTAATGCGAGGAAGTAGAAGCCACAAGTTGTAACTCAAGAGTTTCATTTCATGATGAAGTAGGAAGTCACAAGTTGTATCTCAAGAGTTTCATTTTATGCTTTTGCAATGTTTCCTGAAGGTTGCAATTGCGTGAAACTCTGGAGTTACAACTTGTGACTTCCTAATTCCTCAGATTAAGTCTATAAGGCTCTGCTACAAGTATTGCACAGAGCACTGCTCTTCCCAGTGAGAGTAAATTCTATGTTACCTCAGTTACAATGTATATATACATACGGTACAGTGTATATATGGTAGAGCCTTGTTATTAGACACAATTGAACATGGACCAGTGTTATATTGCCGGCATTTTCTGATTTTAGTGTAGAATAAGACAGTTACATGAATGTACATGTATGACAGGTCTGTAAGATACAATATGTCATTCTGCCTTATTAGCCAGCACTCACAGAGAAGACTGGTTAGGGCTGAATGATATGACATATGTTACAGTTTAGCGTGTGAACTATAGGTATAAATGTATGTACCGGTATATATCTAATGAAAGTAAATATACAGAAATTTGTACTGTGTCAAAGAAATAGTCACCTCAATAATATAAAAGTCAAACTTAAAAAGTAATGATATTTACCGAATAATTCTATTTTTTATACCATCGAATGTTATTATGGAGCATACAATGTATATATAGTTAGTACATGTGTATGTGGAGATAGTGGGTAAAATGTTGACGAAGAGGGCTAGGTGATGAAGATATATGAGAAGATATCAGAACTGATAGGATAAGTGATTGAGATGCAGTATGCATGTCAAGAACAATTAACCAATGCATGTCTGTAAGTCATAAAGCCTGTCTGTGATCGATTTATCACTGAAACTGTGAAGAAAAGAAAACATTTTGGCATCGTTGATGGATTTGTCACGTAAACTGAAGGAATGCAAGTATCTCGGCGTCATTGATGGATGTACATCATTGTGAAACTGCAAGTCTATTTGCAGCACTGTCTGAGAGGCACTTTGAAAGTATTAAAAATGTTGTGGCTTGCGAGAATGGATTTATCATATATCTCACATTCTCAGTGTCTTTTGTTAGATTTATCACGCAAATTGTCACGGAAAGAAAATGTCTCTCAGTGACTCTTTGTTAGATTTATCACGCAAAATGTGAAGAAAAGAATGTGTCAGTGTTTCCTGTATTACATTGTGAGTTCATAGTAACGTCATAACCACTCTACAACATTAAATATAAATCAGTCATATTTAATAAAAGAACTATCCAGGTCATTGAAATATGACTGATATGAGGTGGCTAGACTGTAAGATATATCATGTTTCTTTGCTCTAATATCGACCTTCATAGCTGATACATTTGTACAGCAATATGATGTTGTATCTTACATGTACAGATTATGAAGTTATGTCATATTTTTTTGCTTTTTAATATCTACCTTTTTGTCATGGCTGATACAACAACATGATGTTGTATCTTACATGTACAGGCTATGAAGTCACTGTCATGTTTCTTTGCTCTAATATTACTAATATTATTAGTAATATATCTACCTTTTATTTGTCATGGCTGATACAACAACATGATGTTGTATCTTACATGTACAGGCTATGAAGTCACTGTCATGTTTCTTTGCTCTAATATTACTAATATTATTAGTAATATATCTACCTTTTATTTGTCATGGCTGATACAGCAACATGATATGTTGTATCTTACAGGCTGTGAGGTAGCTCACATGTGTATTACAAGATTAACTAGGGTAAGACAATTCTCCACTGGGCTGAACAGAGCAAAATATAAGAAGTAACTTCATTATCTCTTGTTATGTGTCCCACATTTGAGGTACTTGAAGGATCACTTTGATGATTTCATGCACAGAAAATACTTGAAGGCGTTTGAAGGAAATCGTCATAATTTTAGTAATATATTAAGTATTCTATTTATAAAGCTAGACTTACTGTAGGTCATAAGGTTGGTCATATCTCATTTTCTTGTAGGTAATCTTTTTTTTTTTTTATTATTAAGGTCGTGTTTTCAGGTTTTTGACGAATGATCATTTGACATGTAAAACTTATAGATTCAATGCTAGCAAAGATGCATTCTTAGATAGCGGGACTGAATAAAAGAGATATTCAGCCCATATACATTCTGTAGTGAGCTATTTCATATTTAGGACACGATTGCCTACTTCATTATAAATTCTATTGAACCCTGCCCTCAAATCATGCAAATGTAATAACCTGAAATAAACCTGTCCAAAAAAATTATTTATGAATAGACCTTATTTTTATTATCATTGTGCTGTGAAGTGATTTGTGGGACACTAGGTTGCCATATTTGTTTTGCTAATAGACATGATAATGAATACATATAAAGAATAAATAATGAATGTAATAGAGTACATGTAACAGTACTGCTTTCAATGTAGACACACACTGGGTTGAAACCTCAGCTTCTCCTTGGACAAAACAGCAGATGCTTGCCCCCAAAGTGTCCTGTTAAATCCACTAAACTGGCTCAAAGCCATACTATACAAATCCCTTAGATTACCATACATTGTATTGTTATGTCAGTGTTTGGAGGTTTATCATTTGCCTTGAGACAGACTATTTGCTATGTATAACTGTACACTTCATGTATTTATAAAAAGTTGGACTTTTACCATGGTTGTTATCGCTTAATAAAGGTTCAACTGGTACAGTACACTGAGCTAACAGTGAGGTTACTCTGTTACAATACAGGGAACAGTTTGGTTACATTGTTACAATACAGCTAACAGTGAGGTTACTCTGTTACAATACAGGGAACAGTTTGGTTACATTGTTACAATACAGCTAACAGTGAGGTTACTCTGTTACAATACAGGGAACAGTTGGGTTACATTGTTACAATACAGCTAACAGTGAGGTTACTATGTTACAATACAGGGAACAGTTGGGTTACATTGTTACAATACAGCTAACAGTGAGGTTACTCTGTTACAATACAGGGAACAGTTTGGTTACATTGTTACAATACAGCTAACAGTGAGGTTACTCTGTTACAATACAGGGAACAGTTTGGTTACATTGTTACAATACAGCTAACAGTGAGGTTACTCTGTTACAATACAGGGAACAGTTGGGTTACATTGTTACAATACAGCTAACAGTGAGGTTACTATGTTACAATACAGGGAACAGTTGGGTTACATTGTTACAATACAGCTAACAGTGAGGTTACTCTGTTACAATACAGGGAACAGTTTGGTTACATTGTTACAATACAGCTAACAGGTACAGTGAGGTTACTCTTACAATACAGGGAACAGTTGGGTTACATTGTTACAATACAGCTAACAGTGAGGTTACTCTGTTACAATACAGGGAACAGTTGGGTTACATTGTTACAATACAGCTAACAGTGAGGTTACTCTGTTACAATACAGGGAACAGTTGGGTTACATTGTTACAATACAGCTAACAGTGAGGTTACTCTGTTACAATACAGGGAACAGTTGGGTTACATTGTTACAATACAGCTAACAGTGAGGTTACTATGTTACAATAGAGGGAACAGTTTGGTTACATTGTTACAATACAGCTAACAGTGAGGTTACTCAGTTACAATACAGGGAACAGTTGGGTTACAATACAGCTAACAGTGAGGTTACTCTGTTACAATACAGGTAACAGGTTGAAGTGTAACAGTTGCATGTTCAGAGTCAGGTAAACTTACTTATAATGGTATTCCAAATAGGTGATGGAGTCTCAGGAGAACACCTAACATACATGTACATATATGTGGTGTTTTCAGATCATACCAAGTACAAGGAAACCGAAAGCATTTTACTCCCCAGGAAATACTGCATGTCTAAGAAATACATGTACAACTCATTGCTTACTTACGGTATATCAAGACTGAAAACTCCACCTGCCTCAATCTAGCAAAACTAGCATTCCTTTCATTTGGTGCACATACACCATTTATTCTAGTGAGAAACCTACATATAGTCATTGCACACATTACGACTAACCAATTAAAGCAAATAGAAAAGCAGTAATGGCAAGACAGCAATGCTGTGGAGCCTCTGGACATTAATAGCTGGCATGGAATGAATACTAATTAGTGTATCGAGGAGAGTTGCAGCGATGTGAAAGTTAAGACAACAGGAGATGTTACAAACCTACCTGTAAAGCATTTTGTAGTTCTCATCAGTGTGTATACCAAATGCTCAATCATGCACTGTTCCAAATACATTATAGAGTTGATCCCTATCTATTTGATTATGGCATACATGACAGATGAAAGTGTTGATTATTGTTTTAAATGTATAAATTATACTTGAAACATTGTCGCAATGCATGTACATTGTATGTATTACATGTACATAAATACACCAGGCATGTACTAATGTAAGTACATTTAAACATGAACAGTACCAAGCGTACATTACCAGTCAAGATCTATCAGTTTATGCATTTCAGTCAGGAATACTAATTTGTATATCCAGGCAAGCCGCATCAATGTGAAGAGAGTGGGAGATTCGACAGGCCTACATGTAATGCATTTTGAAGGTCTCATCAGTATGCATACCAAAAACTTCGTATCTGTTCCAAGTACATGATAGAGTTGATTCCTGTATATTTGGGTTATTATGACATACATGTACATAACAGGGGTGAAAGTGTTGTTCATTGTTTGAAATGTATCATACGTACTAACATTGCAGCAATTGGTAATTGAGCTTTCAGTTTTCTAAGATAGACACAAACTAAAAGTATTGTCGCAACATGTTGATACAACAGTGAAAAACTATTGGATGGATGTTGGTTTAATTATAGTCTCAGTAAGGAGGCGTCTCTGAAAACTAGTTTATTAAAAGTTTCGTAATATTAAAAGTTCCGTAAACTTGCAGTGTTGTTTTGGGACTTGCGATGTTTACACTATCTTGATCATATAATGATTAGAATCACACAACAGAGGAACTGCTATCACCCACTTGTGGAACCTACCACATTGAAGAACAATAGATTTAGTTTGCGTCTATATAGCTTAGTAAAATGAAGGTTGGAGTACCAGTGTCATACTTGAAACATTGCAGCAATACTTTATACTGTGAATGTATGTTGTATTTATTTGCCACACAAACATTTTAACAGATAATTTGTCAAATCTGGATTCCACTTTACTAAATATATTTTGACTGATAAACAATTACATGTATTGATGACAGTATACTTCTTTTTGTAAGTGATTCCCATTAAAACGAATCAGCCATTTTGATGTAGGTTGTCACATTTCAAATTTCCAAGTGAAAAGGATTCCATTCTCACAGATGATTTACTATGGCACAAAGTCATTTTCAGCTAAATAAGTTTAGACCCAAAATACATAGGTACATTCACAGTATGTACAATGTACTTATACAACTTACATTTACACACATACAAACATGTATGTAAACACTAGCATCACCAAGGATGTATTACCAGTACAGATGTATCAGTTTAATAATATGTATTTTAGTCACATACTTCTATATGGCTAGTTAGTTAACCTTTCTAACATATTGTACTCTCTCAGTTCCGTATTATGGCTTTGAATTTAATGAAATAATGGACGGTTAGTAGTATCTATACAGGTACAAAGTTATAGGACTCTAGGGTTGTGATTGATGTAAATTAATGACATCTTGTCACAGTTGACAATTGTAAAATTTCCTTCTCTAATGCAAGTTAGATATTTTTGAAAGAGCTCTCGGCAATGACACTCATGACATGAACGGCTTATGTCATTTTCCGTGTGCATGTAAAATTAAGGTAGCAATGCATCTTGCATACGAATTTCACTGAAAAACAAAGTTCTCAAAGTGTTGCCATATGAAAGCATGCATGGTCATTACCCGTCATGGTCTTTTGTAAGTCACCCAAGGGGGGGGGGGGGGGGGACTACAAATGTACAATGTATTACAATGGGCTCTGTCCATCCGTCCATACGTCCGTCCCTAATACGTCATTTCTCAGACATGCAATGTCTGAGTTCTTTCAAACCTGGCACAAAGGTGACATATGCACATCACTTTGTTTTGCAACATATGTAAATTTGTCCAAATGGTGGTTATAGTTGTAGTGTAAAATCAATACTTGACAACATTGATTCAGGTTATCAATATCATAAACTATCTGACATCATAGCTGTAATTCACTCTACATCATGACTGGACCAATGCCATATTTAGCTGTGCTAAACTGTCATACTTTACAGCATTGACTCAGGTTATCATACAGTGTTTGAGATCTAAGCTACATAATTCACTACATGAACAATACATAATTCACTATATATAGCCTTGTACAATGTATTTGTATGCAATCTGCAGATTCAAAGCCGGCCACTCTAACCATATGCCCATCATGACTCCATCATGACTATCTGATATCTAAGCTGTAATTCACTCTCTATCATCATTGGACCAATGCCATATTTAGCAATACTTGACAACTCTGATTCTGGTTATCATTAACTGTCCAAGAGCTAGGGTACAATTAACTCTATGTCATCACAGCACCAGTGCATTAAGGAACTGTGACAGACAGAATAAGTATCTGACAGGCTTTTCAATCACACTGGTGGCTGTTTGAATAATGATGTCTTAAGTTTTCAATGCAGTCTCTGTTTGTAACCAAAATAACTACTCAGCCTAATACTGTCTACACTGTATATGATCTATCACCTCAGTGTAAAATATAATATTCATATTTGAATTTCTGTAAAATTATCAACGATACTTTGTCATACTAGTATTAATTAAATAGCTGTTTACTATCAATAGCACAGAAGAAGATAAGGTATGAATATTAAAATGTGATTTTATTTTGGCACAACTCAGCTTGCGTCAAATATCTAATTTACATGTAATTTCCATAGTCAAGGCCCGGAGTGAGATGATTTTGTCACATTGATGTGTTCTTTAACCTGCTATATTTTGATATTTCAAAATATTGTAGAGGATATCAATCTGATTAAAATTTTCTGTGGTGAAAGCGGCTAGATGTCTTTATTTACCTCAGTTTCCCTTCATTTTGTGACATTTGTTTTGTTCCAGGTGATTGCCGCCTTCCCACATCTGACCCTGTGTAATAGAAAATCTCGTTTGAATCGCTCACATTTTAGTAGCCACTCAGGATGACCGTTATGTTGGCGGCTGCGCATAATGGAGAAATTACAAAAACAAATGAACGTACACACAGAGGATTGCATTGACGACATGACCTGTCGGTGGCAGTCGAACGATTTTGAAAGAAGCATGCTGATTGGTTGAAGAAATTTTTCAAGATCCTTGAGGTTCAAACGAGATTTTCTGTTACTCGCTTTCACCACATCAGATTTTAATCAGATTGATGAGATATGTACAAAAAAATCAACAAACATGGAAAATAATGTTACTCAATTTGTTCAAATAAGATCATTTATATTATAACCTTTCATGTCCTCTTTTGAAATAATTCATTGGACAAGAAATAGAATTTAACAAATTTACAATATTTCTAATTGCATCTGTCCAATTCCTTAGTTTGCAGCCAACACAGTGCCAATCTATTACTGCAGTGTGTATGTGTATGGTAATTTAGCTAAGTATTGACATGCATTTAGGACAGGAACTCTTGCACGGAACAATATGCATGTGTCACATTGTCAATCCTAGCTTACATGGTAGATCAGGGATATCTTGCATGTAAGTACCATTTGAACCACGATAAGCTTTATCAATAGTGATATCAATAGTAATAGCCTACAATTCCGTAATCTACATACTTAGCTTGATAGACAGAATGATTTATATAACTATAAGGTTAGCACATATATGATGGTCTTGATAAGCTGGCTGGCTCCAGTCAGGGTCTTGCATGGCTATACTCATATAGTTGCTATTCATTGATATTCTACTAGTAGTGTGAAGCATTTGCCTGTCTGAAAATGAACCAGAATTACGTGAACGCAATACAGCTCATGCACAATATTGAGATAGGAAGTTTAATAGTATCAATTTCAAGAAGCACAGTGGCTGTAATCAGATTGTTGGTAATGTAGATGTGTGCGCGCTAGCTGATGCAAACTAGTAATCTTAAAACCCACTTTTGAGGAAATATGGGGATAATTAAATCCATCCATGCATGAAACAGCTAGTTTTTCATATATGCATGTTTGTATTAAACTGGAAGGTACCAATTTCCTTGCACTAACAGAGCATATAGTGTAATATACCTTAGATTAAATTCTGCATAATTCCTGTTGTAGGTTATTTTATAGCAGTAACCTGACTGTTCATTGATTAAATGGCAAAATGTATTGTGAAGGCAATGTGTGATTGTGGTATGTTTTCGTTATCTTTAAAATTGGCGTTTATGGGAAACGATTTTTTTTGAAGTTTAAAAACAAACTAGCTATTTCCAGTAATAATCCTTAAATGGTCGTGTTTTAAAATACCTTGGCGTCTGTAGTAGCATGGAGTGTTCATCAGATATGGGAGAAGGGAAAATTACAATCTTAAGTTTCCTAATTTGAAAACCAATTCTTTTCTCTTTACATAGTAGTACAGTACTAAACCTTGATTGAGATAGACTGTGCCCCAGGGATCAATTTCCCTGAAAATCAAAGTTTATAAGTCTCTCTGTGCTTTGCCATATGAACACTTGTTCCTGGTCATTTTAAAATAATGAAAGAAATTGGATTTTACCAACTTGTTTTCGAGGAAATAGACGGTCTCCTATTTTTCCATATAGTAAACAGATGATGTTTTGTGATCATATTGGATTACGTTTTGTTAAAAATCCTGAAGTTTGATATCATTTTGACCTCTAGCTCTACATTGTGTATATAAAGAAGTTGGTATGTACGTGTATGCTGAACCATATTTTTGTGTTGATTAGAGTTCTTGCAATTCTTATTCTGAAGTTCAAGGCTTGCATCTAAATACTTGTACATTGCTTTGTTACATGTATATAATGACATTGTGTACTGCATAAAAATTTTGCTTTGTGTGAAAACCTTTTGAACCTTTAACCTTTCATGCTCATGATGAAATGCACTGGTATTTACATGTATGTAGTCCGAAGTATTGAAGAATAACTGATAAAATCATAAAATGGGGACATGTACCCTGGAAGTCATTGTTTTACCATACTTATAAGAATACACAGTGTTTGCCTTTATGCAAAAATGTGCGTAATAGACGTAAAGATATAATAATTTATGCAGTTTGGAGGAAGCAGTGCATCTGCTGTACTCAATGAAAATACGCAATATTTATTATCAAGCCAAATAACGCACTGGAAAAAACTGTAACGGAAACACTTAAAGTTGTAACAGATACATTATACATGTACATTTACATGAGTGACAGGTGAAATTACTTTGTATATGTATGCAATGAAATATTATCATGTTGTCCATGGTCAAGATCAGTATCTACAAGAAGACCGTTCTAAGTAATTATTAACAATTGAGTGTATTGCCCATTTGTTTTGATTGATAGATAGGGTTGATTGGCATGGATGTGTGTTGGTCATTTGTTTTTAATGATTGGGTTCGACAATAGTGTGTTTGCCATTTGTTCTGAATGATGGAGTTTGATTGACAATGGTGTGTTGGCCATTTGTTTTGAATGATGGGGTATTATTAACAAAAGTGTGTTCTTTGGATTGATCAGCATGCTAATATTATAATGTGTGATGTCGTCTTTTTTCTCGGAAATAAAAATGCAAATGAAAGTGTATTTGTCAGTCTTTAAAAGCATGTGTATGAGCATGTGCATCAAAGCCTTAGCTGAGTGCATTGAGATTGATATGTTGGGTGTCTAGTTGGTGGATGATACAAGGACATAGTGATAACATAACTGATTGCAAATTAGACCAAAAAGTATCATATTTGGAAGAACATAACTTTATAGGCCAAAAATACAGAGCAGATTTATTTGAAAATTACTTGACTTATTCCAAGGAGTGTACATACAGAGTTATTTCATTTGTTGATATGCAAATTATTTCTAAGAATGACTAAGAACCCATCTTCACTAAGAAATAAGGTGTAAATCAAAAATATGTGGTCAAAAGTCCACTTGGCCGTATCTTTGATTCAGATGCTCAATTGAGAACATCTAACTTAACTTCATAAATTAACTGTATGTAGATAAATAAATATGATATTTTTGAGAAAAGCTTATAATTAAATGCTGCTTGGTGATACATTTGTACATATATGTACTTGGAGAAGATGCTACTTATAGGCAAAGTCAATCACAATCAGCATATTTGTGATCTAGAATTTGGGAATTTATACAATTACAAAGCAAAATGTATACCAGTGAAATTAGGAGAAACAACTTACTGAGCTTAGGAGTGGGGATATGCCTAGGGGTAAATGTACCTCAATGACGAATTGTTCAAGGCAAGATGATGCCATTATTGATATGCAAATTAGGTATGTTATTGGAAGCCTTTCAAAAACTCTTCAGTGGATCGGTCTTATTTGTGATGATTAAAATGGCATGTACATGTGTCATTTCCACTTATCCCATCTGTGGTATGCAAATTAGGTATGAGGAAAGTGATTTGAGATCAAATTTCAAAAGATTTCAAATACAAAAACAGCTGGGGCTGATTAATACATAGGTAAATTACAAGGAATGTACCTAGTGTATCTAGTTTGATGATTGATAATAACAGTCAGAGTTATCAGATTTGTGTTTTGAAATTGGATCTAAAAATGAATGGTCAAAAACTGAATCGGAATGAAACTGGAATGTTTGAAGAGCATTTATATCGACTTTTTTCCAGTCTTTTTGTAGGTAGATGTAATCCGTATAGTCATGATATATGGGAGCGTCTTGACATCTCTTAAGTATCAAATGATAATCTTGATTTTCAATTTATCTAGTCAAGTCATAATTGCTTTGTGTTTGACATTTCTATAGTATGACTTGTGTAATTTGATAAACAAAATGTACTTGAACTGTATCTATTTAACACCTCATTTCTAAACAGGCAATAAAGCTGTCATGTATGAATTGGAGCTCCTTAACCCCCAGCTGGAATGATGAATTTAAATTGAGGTTGTGCTAAATTCTGGTCAATAGAAGATAATCCATGCTTAGTTCCATTATGAAGTTAACAGAGAAAGTTGACAGTACACAGAGAATTAAAAGGTAGAAATGGTGGCATGTGTGTAGAATGTAGCTTAACGAACCCAGACTATAAATTGCAATGTAGATATTTATAATATATACTTTGTAAAAAAACACACCAGATTATCAAGTAGAAATATCAACATACAAATATACAGTCAGATATAGATTAGAGTATATTAGTTCGGTTTGCTGTCCATCCAATTCAGTGATCATACTCAATGCAAGGATGATGTGTTATTTACATGTAGCGCAAGTTTCTGTGCTGAATTTTAAATGACCAATGACGTTATCACATCCACAAGTTGAATGGACGTGGAGTTCGAACGTAAACAAAATTTGTACATAATAGGAATGCGAATGAAGGGGGCAATTACAAAAGTGTGATGGATTACTACATATACTGATGTGCATGTTGTTGTAACTAGATTCATCTGTTTGTAGACCTACTCAACATGATGTCTAGCTAGATTTGTGTGTAGAATATAAAGACATCATCCCAGTCACTCAGTTTGATTGCTAGATTGGAAAGCCAACAACTACATGTACAAATGTACATTGTAGTCTCTAGTCTACTCATGTTAATATTCTTGAATATGTGTCTTTGGTCAGTTTTTGTTTTGCTTGTACAATTGTTTGAAATCATGTTACATTCAATTGTTACTTCTCTAAAACTAAAAAAATATAATATAATGAAAATGTACCTAAAACGTGCAAAAAAATTGCAGTACCTTTGCTTGAATGAATGAGTCAAGGAAAGAAGACTTCACGCAAAGACAAAATTAGGTAAAAACAACACTACAACTGATACAAGAACAACAGTGGGTGCCTTTTGATGTAGGTTCATGCAATGCTTTTATCAGTTTGCTTTGTGGAAATTATAATGCAACAGTAACACTTATTATGTGTAGCATTCTATCAGTAAACAGAGTCATGGGATCTGGGCTCATGTGGTGTTTATCCTTTGATGAGTTACTGACACTAAATACATTGCATGTCTTTGCATGACACTTGTCTCGTTCCTGCTTTACCTCATTACCCGCATTCAGTGGATTTTTTTCTGTGTTGTATTTTCAAGTCAGTATTACGGTAACCTTAATTTTTATAGAATTTATCAAATCAATAAACAAAATATTTACGATCAGGGTGCAATGAATATGACTTGTACCTGATGTGTTCTTGCAGTGTGTACTTGAAAAGACTCTTTCCTATTGGCTTGAGTATGCAGCACCTTTTGATAACAGTTATACAAGAAAATATAATTGTAGTCCTTGCATGTCCACAATATAAAATGCCATAAATTTAAGTGCCATCTAAAATTCTACAACTTTATGACAAAATGTATGTGAATAATTATGTATTCCACATACATACACTGTAATGCAAGTTTTCATCTTTCCATAGAAATTTATGCTATTACTAGACAAGCATATCAATTTGTTGAAAACACTGTAAGCATACAAATGTACAAAACAACATTAAATATACCATTACTTAATACTAATTATCTTGGGGAAAATGTTACTTTGTAATGCCAAGTGTGCATCTGTACAGAATAGTAAGCTTGCATGGAAAGTACTCACCCCATTCCTGAAAACTGCACAAGCTTCTAAATTCTGCTAGCCCGTAGGGTGTTCTATTAAATTGTCAGAGTATATGGCCACCGTCATCATTAACCTTTTTGCCCTTATTTCTAAGTAATTTAGAATGATACACTCACTCGGAAACTGTTAGAAGGTATCAAATTTTTAAAGGAAAATAGAGGCCATAAGGTTATATAATATGCTGATGAGTGATGCTGATAACTCTCACACTTGGTTCAGTGAGGCAGTCAATCAATCAATCAATCAATCAATCAATCTACATATATACAGTGCTAGAGTCCACAAAAGTAATAATGAAACTGGTACTCTAAATGGTGAAAAGAATGAAACGTAAGAGAACTGCAGTTAAGAGACACTGTAGTCTGAAAGGTGCACTGGTTCACTAATATGTATTCACACTGGTGAGCACATTATATAACTTATAAGTGGAAGGAATACCTGGATCTTTCAGGCTAGAGACACTCTCGCTCTCAATCATGTGCTATGGGTTTTCAGCTGTGGATCATTGATCGTGGATTGCTTGTTACAGGCTGCTGCCTAGCTTCTATGGAAAAGAGTATGTACTGGAAATAAAAGTATGGTGTTATTGCCAGAAGTACAATGTACATCATATCCATATTAACTTGTTATAACTTTACAGGTTATAGTACATTGAAATTAATATTCAACAAGCAACTTGTTGTACATATACGTGTTTATTATGTACCATTTCGAAAGAACAGATTTGTGTCTTTGTACAAACTTTAGTACAATGACATCAAGAGAGTGCTACATTTGGGTATGCCATTACTGATAACTTGAGTTCATAAGAAATATCAAATTTGGCATGTTATACTATTATAGGTACCGATCTTTTTACAGATGAGGATAGTCTCATGTCAACACAACATGAATTTTCCCCTGATACTGATTTCCCCTGTGAATAGACTAAAGATGTGGCAATACGTTATTTTATGACACAACCAAGAATGGTGTGCCTCCCATACATGTACATGTATACAGCGTCATGTGTTTTGTATGCACAGAGGATTTTGTTCACACTACTCGGGAGGATAGTTGTCAACTGGACCGTAAAAACTGTGTGTCGATTTTAACAAGTAAAAACTGTGTGTCGTTGATAAACATGATTGTCAATATGTGATTCAATTGTTTAATGATGAAAGAGTTATTTCAAATAATAAAGAAATTAACAAGTTGAAAAGTGACCACACATATTTTGGTGTCTGACTCTTATGCAATGCATTTTTGGAAATCAGAGAAAATCATCTACTGCCATTCATACAAGATACAGAAACAATATGAACTTAATCAATTTCAGTGTAGTCAGTTGTGTTAGAATGCCCACGGCACTATTTTTAATCATGATCAAAGTGTGGATATCGTCAGCTAAAATATTTCTTAATAAGTTAAAAGCAGTACACTGGAGAGATTGTAATGCCATCTGAACAAATTTAGATGTCAGAGATTGTACAACATACATCATGCAGGGAATAACGATTCATTTGGGATTTAAGCTTTCTGATTTTCATTTGAATTCACTAGTATGATTCCTATCTGACTACATTTAAGCCTTGCTATGTACTAGTCAGTGTGATGTCTATCAGTGAATAGGTACAGTGCACATTTATGCTGCTACATCCCCAGGTTACTTCACAGCTAAGAAGCATACTAATCAGCACCAGGAGACTGAATACATCCATTGTATAAATGTGGCTATTTCTCAGTATAATATGTGTTCAAACAGTTATTACTATTTTGAAATTATGGGAATGTTCAGTGATGTTCTGGAGACAATAAGCAAGTGTTTTGTGCTCCATATGTGAGACTTATTCAATCTTATTTATAAGTTTTCAGTGTTTTTATTTAAATCACAAACGCTGCGATAATGTTGTAAAGGAAAACGTCAACTAAACATGGTCAATCTTTTCTCTTCTTATGTCTTGTAAATATTTTATTTTTCTCTCTGAGTAAATTGTACTTCTTTTGTGTGTCATGGGCTGAGGCCTTAACACTTGAAATGAATAAACAGAACATGTTATTCAGTCACATAGTAAAGTTATTATTGTCTTATTGAGATAGTGGGAATGTTCAGTGATGTTCTGACACATAAGAAATGTGTTGTGTACTCGCCATACTAGAGACTTTGCAATTTATATGTCACAGCCATTACTGTTTTAAAATGATCATTAGTGATGTTGTGGACATACAAATTGGATAGTTCTGTTGTTTACTCTTGCTCTTGTCAGACATGTTAATATTCTGTAATGTGATTGGCTTTAATTCATCACACTGTCCTCTTGTATTCTTACATTAGGGATGTTGCAACAGTTACTTATGTTTGTTATACCCCTGCCACACCTATGGCACTTTATTTTTTACTGAGAAGTAAGATGCTGTTCTTCATCAACGCAATCAAAATAATAATAATAAACAAGCATGGTCATGTATAACAGTCAACAGTCTACCCCATTCACAAGATGCTAAAAACACACTGTTTCCAGGTGTTGCACACATCTTTGGTTACATTTACATGTATCTTACAACAAATAATTTTATAGTTTTTATATGTACTTCTGTCAAATGTGTACACAATATTGAAGTTTTATGAGAGTTTTACCACCCACAGCACTAGACAAGATGACTACCATTGCATAAGAAATGGTCTAACCTTTTCTTTTTTTAATAGGTGATGATTCATTACTCTTGCAGATGCTGATCTGAGCTAAAGTTTCTGTTTTTACCCTGATGGGAATTCTTGTTCCTTTATCCATTTTCTTTGTAACGATCAATATGTCCATCTAGAGACCGCTAGCTTTACACATTTTCTTTCTCTTTGTAGGATGAGGAATCGGCTATTCCTACATCAGGAATCGATGGCCCACCAACTTATGGGACACCACCTCCGTTGTATCAAAATGATGCAAATGCACCACCATCCTATGACGATGCTAACAGGGGTAAGTAACATCATGTATTATATATATATCCTGATCGACATATGAATTGTATTTTAAATCAAATACGTGCACATTTACAGATACCTCTATACAACATGCTAAAAAGTGATATCCCTCAACCCACCCCCACAAATCAAAGCATTTCAAAACTACATTGAATAGAAATCTCCTTGTGTGTCAAAGTGTACACTGTTCCTAAGAGATATTGATCCAAGCATAGCAATTACAAGAAATTGTTGATAGACACCTTCCCTTAAAAATGAAGCAATGAAAGTGCAACCAAATGTCAATGATCATCAATCAATCACTCAATCTTTATTGCATAACAACATGCCATAGCAAGCATGGTAAAGCATACACAAATAAAGTGAATCAATGCATGTACAATCTGATATGCATTGTATAGTTCTATTGTGGAGTAGCAATGAATTGGACATTTTTTGTTTGAAATTTGCTGTCTGAATTCTTTCACTCTCATTCTTTGACAAGTCACTATAAAAGGTTCATTGAGTTTTACTAGGTGTGTGTCAACAATATTGAAATGTCGTGATAGCAATCTAATGAAATGCAATACTTTCTTCTTTTCATGTGTAGATATAAATTAAGTAATTTATTTATTGCTTTCACGATAGCTATTACTGAGCCATTATATGGTATGCTGCCATGACTTGATAACATAACTGAATTACAGATTCAGTAGCGTTCTATGCATGTTAAAGTTTCTGTCATGTCTGTTAGTCTGTCCATGGGTGAGCTGACTTTTGTGTATGACTTAAGTCAAAACAAATTGTTCAATTGCAGTGATAATATATGAGATTTTGCTTTTGATGTGCAATTGGGAAGGTTTGAGAGAAAAAAATTTGAATCGTAAGGTAGAAAAATATTTAGGGAGCATTCATGGTAGTGCATCCATTGTTTGTGTAACAAAATATGCTCAGAATAATATTGAAGTCTTCAATTGCATGAAATTGCTAGAAATTACTATTTTTTGGAAACTGCGAATATGTAATTATGTCAACTGTGAATATAATTTGAATATATTAAATAAAGTGCATATTTAGTCCCCAACAGGCACAGTCCTTAGGAGGCTATAAGAATGACCCATGTCCATTCACGCATGCTTGTGTCCTTCTGTGGACAACTTAATTATCTCATTTTGTGATGACAAGTCACAACAATTACCCACAGCACAACTTGTAAAGAAATCAATATAAAAAAATCCACAAACTCGTAATGACATACATGTAGGACAGATAACAGAAGGATTTGCCTCTGAGTCAGTAGAATCATCTCATTGGAAATCTTACCACAAAGTCTTGAATTTATACTTCGATAAGTTCATGTATATGTAGTTGATCATCAAAGGGGAAAACTTTCCAACTTCAACATCCACAGCAAGTTGGATTTTTTATTGTACCAGCTAGGATTATTGAATAAAAGCTCAGATGTTATCAGATTATGACAAAACAAGACTGGCATACAAATGAAGGCCGGCTTGTCAGAAATACAAGGACAGGTCAATATGGTTAAAACCAAGAGAGACTATTCATAGCTATATGTCAAAATAAATCATTCAAAAAGCTAAAGAATTTTACATCAATAACACCGTTTAGGCTTTTAAATACAGGTAGATTAACTTTCAATTTCCATCTTATTTTGTAGTAAATTTGACTTCAAATTATGAATACACATTGTTCTCGACAACACCTGTGTGTTTTTATGCATATGTCTGTGTTTATGCTTTTTGCATTGTCTTTTCAAGGAAACAGGAAAGAAAAATGTAACACAACTATTACCCCAGTGGGCACTCAGTACCTGTTGGGGGCAATAGGAATGTACCCTGTGTGTCTGTGGGTTCATGTATCTGCTGCCATTTGAAATCTAACACAAAGTTGAGTTCCTGTCTGGGACAATAAGCACACCACTTTATTACTTACTTACTTAATACATTATATTGTGTTGTGTTCCGTCCATCCATCTACATTGTATGCGTCCGGCATTCACACTCAGATCTCTGGCATGCACCATCTGATTTCAACAAAACCTGGCACAAAGATAACATGCTATGAGAACTTGAACATACTACATATCCCATTGTTTTGTGACTGAATCAAATATTACCGAATGGCAGCCATGTTTGTAGTCAAATTTGACAATTTGCATGATAGCTTTGGAAGTGTAGTACATAGCAACTCCATTCAAGTGCCTACACCTGTATCATCAAATGTGAGTTTTCATTGAAACCTTCACATTTGACCTTGAAAGTCTACCCCAAGGTCACATGGTTGAATTTTGTTTATCATCATAGTTTGTATCCAGAGACATTATTCAAATTTGCAGAATAACTTTGCCATATACTACCAGTACACACCAGTTGGAAGCTACATGTATGTCTTCTATGAAGGCTCGTGATTAATATTTTGAAGAAATTGTTATCATTTATTTAACTTTTTGCGTATATTAATTATTCTCTCAATTAAACAAATTCAATGAAACTAATTTATGCTTTTATCAAATATGTATACAGTAATCTTGTAATGACTCTCATCATTATTCATAATAAGTTGTCAAATTATACAATTTTGGTGAAAGTTGTAATTAATTGTAATATTTGATTTCAGATGCACCACCATCATACCAGTCGTTGTTTGGTCAGATGCAAGATGCAAAAAAGAATTCAACAGGAGCTGCCGACTTCTTCAAGAAATTCCTGGCCATTGTTCTTGGAACATGTAAGTAGACAAAGTAAATTTCTTCTAGAAATTCTTTTATATTGTTCTTGGAACATGTACATGCAAGTACACATTGTGGATTTCTTTAAGGAATTCTTTCTTATTGATCTGTTAAAAAAGTACATTCAATGTTTGTTCTAGGAACATATACGTACATGCATTCATACACAATGTAGATTTCTTCAAGAAATTCTGGCCATTGTTCTGAAATCATGTAAGAACGTTACACAAATTCATGTCATTTCTGCAAGACGTTATTGATATTCTTCTGGGATTTTGTCGGTGTAGCCATTCATTTCTTCACCAGATTTCATAGCCTGCAGATAAGACTCTCTGAAGTACAATATTTCCTAGCCATGTTATAAAGACCCCATAAAAAGATATCTCCAATAAAATGTTGGTTATCATTCTAGAAATTCCAGCAGAGTATAATTGTACAGTACATGTAGCTACACTCCTGAACTATGAAGTGTATTTTTCTCTCTGATAAGACAGTTATTAGGAGAGGATTTCACCCTACGGCTTATCTCTTCGTCCTATACCTTTATACATACTAATGGAAAAATCTAGGTAGTTTCCTCGCTTCAAGCTACACCACAGAATTAGATGAAGCCTTATTTTCCTTGTACTCTCGCTCAAGCAAACATTGGTCAAACCCTCGGGTGGTTTACATTGAAAATTCATTGATTTTAACACACAGGGTCATGAACTTCATATTATGTTGTTAGTTACTTATTAATGGTATGAAAATTGCTCTGACTATTAAGTTCTCATATTGTTGAATCCCTTAAAAGAGGCATAAAGTCGAGTTTGTACATTTAACGATTAATTTTTGCTGCATATTTAATTAAAGATTCTTGTAGTGTTGTGCAAGCATAGTTAACCATAACATGCTAATGGCAGCACTCAAACCTAGTATTCAGACATGTAGGATTTCATGACATGATTCCGTATATACATTGTAATAATTTTATATACAAATTTGCTGAGGAAAGCCTATAATGCCATCAAATGTGATAATAACACCAGGTGACAAATTTAATGATATTGAATGTGTAGGTGTGTAGTCAACATTAGCATGAGACTAAAAATAGTTTAATTGAGGTTTGACTGGTGTACTTTCACCGAAGTCAAAGTCATAAACTTGAGCTTGTACTAATTTAACCTTTAACTTCATATTTTATGTCATATATCATATCATATATACATGTATCATATTCATACTCATAACTTATGTATTAAATATCTGAATCCAGTTGTATTTCAATCTGATTAAAGTTTGATGTGGTGAAAGCGGCCAAATGCTTTTATTTACCTCTATTTCCATCATTTTGTGTCATTTGTTTTTGTTCTGCATGGTCGCCGCCTTCCTTTGCGATCACTTGGAACAAAAACAAACGACACAATACAATGGAAATAGAGGTAAATAAAGCATTTAGCAGCTTTCACCACATCAGATTTTAATCAGATTGGTTGTATTTATTATCCTTTGAAATTATAGTTGCATGAGTTCTAGCAAGACCGAAAGTTATATTTAACATTTTACAAATACAAGTTATTATTTGAACACTCCGACTGTCAGTGTCTGTCAGACTGTATGACAATATTTGTTTGTTCTACTACTGGGCAATATAGGTGGCAAGTAATTTTGGTTGTGTTGTCAGAACTGATTCAGTGTAAATTTTACTGATCTTATGAACATATACTTTAGGATATCTATTAGAATATAGTCAATATCAAACTCCAGAACGTATCCCTTTGGAACTAAAGATTGATTAGGCTTTGACTATATGCTCATCAATCATTTGTGACATCATTAAGAAGAAATGCACAGCAGAGTGTTCAATGGAGTAGGAATCAAAACTAAGATCGATATTCAAACACACACAGGCACATTTCCAGGGATAGGAATTTGAAGATGGTAAATTATGGTAGCAATGTGAATCACTGAATACCATTTGCATTCTAAAATAGCACTATAGAATAACAATGAATATACTTGTTGATTTAGGCTATTTGCATTTTAATTAAGATAGCAAGTAAAACAACAATGAATATATACTGGTGGATTTACACTATTTTTAACGAGACAGTACTACAAAACAACAACCAGAATATGTCCGAGAGTGATCTCCATTTCATATAAATGTGTACTTATGTACAAACTTTGCTGCCTATACAGAGTACACACATTTAGGCTCACTATTTTCTAGTGGTTAAATTACTTAATTTAAAATTTGAAATCACATTTTATGTATAATATACAAGATTCTTTTGAAAACGTATCAAATGATATTCAGCAGCATTAAAAGTACAGGCCTAGAGTTCTTTTAATTTGTAGCAGTGACGTAAAATAATACACATGTACATGTAGCTGCCATATGCTGATATTGCCTGTACTGAACAAAATGTTGGTAATGAGAGTCTTTACCTCTCTGAAACCAAAACTGGAATACAGAATGATGCAGATTCTTCACCCAAACTAGATATTTTAACTTCCCATCTGTGTAAAACCAGTTTATCACAGATTCAGTAGCACTGTATGCATGTTAAAGTTTCTGTCATGTTTATGTATACCTTTCTGTATATTAACAATGAATTTCTGCATTGAGCACTTAGCAAATTTCACGCCTCTGAACACAATCTCTGTATTGAGAATGGGTGAAAATTTCAAGTTACCTTGTCAACTTTGCAGCCGTAATCTTGTCGAAGATGAATTTCATTTCGCTCTAATTTGTTCCATATATAAAGATGTACATTTATTGCTCCATATTATTATCGTTACCCTTCACCTTTTAAAAAATTTCAATTTTAATGCTATGTACTTCTGAGGACTCAATCCAGAATCTAGGCAAATTTGTTGCATATAGTTTTAAATTAAGGGACAAGATCATAATTCTGTGATGTTCATGTTGCTTGTAACTACCTCCAGTTTTTTTTCTGTATCCTTATTTTCATAATGTACACTATAGGGCCAGTGGCCTAATGTACTGAATAAACTTCAATAAAGCTGATAGTAGCATTGAATCTACTAAATGTAAACATGTAAGCCTTAACAAAAATGGAGCCATCCACTAAAAGTAAATGTTCAATGTAGGGTCTGCACATGTGACATTTAGGGTCAGAGTCAATAAGCAATGATGCTGTATGAGCACACCATCAAATAGTATTGGGCACGTAGACACAGCATAGACATATAAATACCTATTGATTGTAGATAGCTACACAGAAAGCATTAACCCTACTTAATGGTATTGTTAAGCAAAGGAGGTTCATGTTCAACTCAATTTATCTTACGGAAGTCTGTCACTGATGTTTCTGACCATTAGCGTACAAATGACTGAATATGAAGTTTATGTATTAGGGAATTAAATTCTGTCTCTGTCAGTCAGTCTGGAAACATGTTGTGAGTAAAACAGTGATGACAAAATGTATAATGTCTGAGTGTTGCCATTTGTGATGAATAGCACAGTAGACTGTTCATGCAGTGTGATGTACATTTATTTGTATATAATCTTATAAACACTCTAAAGTAACTTATTTTCATTTGAAATTATTTTCACTTTTTCCTCAATTTTTGCTCTGAGACTCTTAATTTGTCTAAGATGACTTCTAGTTGTCAAATAAATATAGAAATTTGAACTTGCAATATCATAGATAATTGAAAATCCTTTGGAAATGTACTGATACAACTTTCTTAGCTATTAATGTTATTATGGTATTGTATTCATACAGCCTTCAGTGATTGGCTTAGAGCATGTCATGTGGTATGGACTAGTGACACATAGTGACCTCAATTTGCATAGATCATGCAAGGCAATTGTCATATTCTATATTCCCTAGGGTAAAATTCGTATAGCACGGGTGTGTTTTCAGTGTTAATATGGAAAGAGTATATGCCTGAGAACATGATGTGTGATGAAAAACTTATATTTGTAACACCTCATGGTGTTACTGCATAACAGCCTTCATAGCAATAGATATCTACTGTGCCCAAGTGAATGAGCATTCCAAATAAAACAGATAAATTCCAAATAACACTTTCCATAAAGAAAATACACAGTTTGATTGTCTAGATCATGTATTATTTAGATGTTGTCACGAGAGACTGGATGTTCTTGACTATGGATTCATAGTACTAAATGACAATTTTGTATAGTCAAACATTTTTTGGAAAACAAATCGCATCTGCTCACTGACATCTCAGAGCTATGTCAGGGGAATTTGTTTTCCAAATGATGTCTAACTCAATGATAGAGATTTCATTTGTAGACATTAGTGTTGTAGATTATGTACAAAACTGTCTTGTAATGTCTGATTGTCTTCAAATGCATTTAACGTAGTGTGCACCTTGGAAATAAAATTCTTATATTTTTACTGTTATTTTGTTCAAGAAAATGCACCCATATCAAATCAAGAAATAAATTGCGGGTCATAAAATACATTTAAATAGAGGTCAAAATGACATACTAAAAAATTAACACATTTAAGAATTCAAAATGGCTGCTGAATGTTGTATTAACTCTATTGGAAAATATGTCAATTTCCTTTAAAGGAAGATGCTGAATTTCCCAAATTTCTTTTATTATTGAACAGGCTTTCGTATGGCAACGTCTGTAGAGATTTTACAACTTGAACATTTCTAAAAATTACACATGGACAAATTTCCCTGAAAATCAAAGTTGCAAGATACACTATTGTTGCCTTATATGGTATTTTCTACACAATGTTTCACATTAAAGACAAGACAATACACTGCATGTAGGTGTCAATATCTCGTGTTATTTAAAGTTGCATTTTTGATGAACATTTTTGACATACTGTGCAGCATGTCTTGAATGTAACTTTGACAAACTTTCAAATATGGTCATGTTTCCTACAGGTGATGAAACTTGCCAAAAACTCGGCTAAACTTGCTAAAACTTTTCCCTCAGTCAAGCTTAGTCTGTCATTTGTGTCCTTGTAATAAACATCCACTGCTGCTAATTCTTTCTTTGCATAAATGAACAACTTTTAGACTTGTGAACACGATTTCTCCTGGTTCCTTTGCTGTTCTGTTCAGACAAGGAAAGTTTAGTCAATGTGGTGTTATCAACTATTTGGTGCCAAGTTGAATAGCTTTGAACTTCCTCACATGTGCTAAATAAAAACCAAGAAAACAGTAGATTTGCCTATTGAGTCAGTCTTTTGCCTGATAAAAACATGAACACTTGACTAACACTTGAAAATTGATTCCTTGTGATGAGTTTGAGGTCTGCTTGATAGTGTCTCAGTTTATGTAGATTTCAGACATGCAGAAACCCCCTATATCTATTTTGAGAACAGCATGCCACTGTGGTATGCTGTATTAGAAGGGAATGCATTGGTTTCACATGAAAGTGACGCCATGATATCTCAAGGGAAGTTTGAAAATTCCATTTCAGTTCAAATCATTGAGGATTTATTGGTAGATTCCAAGCCAATGTTGTTTGTGCACACTGGGACTAAAATATGTCACCTTAATCTCATATAAAGCATTTTCAACATTTTTATGTCAGATAACTTCAGATTCGATGCGTAGTCTACATGTAGATCAAATTGGAAAATTCTGCTGGGCTTCAAATCTGAAATTCAACAAAATCGATGAAGTATGAAGAACAAGATAATAGGAAAGTAAATGGGAAATCGACAGTTCCATTAACAAATACTTGACATGGTAGTTGGAAATCTTGCCACATTAAAAATCCAAAAGGTACAATGTCATGTTGATCAGCCAAGCTTTCCACTCCACTCTCACAGATTGATGCCTGAAGTCTGAAGTTTTCAATATAATGATTATCAATGTTGGTGTTTCCTGTTGAATAAAGCACAGGAACTATGCATCATCTAAATGCATAGCCCTAAGTGATTCTTTACTTATCAAGTCACCTTCGAAATCATACAAATGTTCTTCGTGGTCTCTGTTGTCTCCTTCACACACTGTTCATGACATCAAAATGCATAAAACATATCAAAATCTCCATGACACATTTGAAATCCCTGCTAATAAGCCAGGTAGAAGTGTTAAAGGAGAATACAAACATTACTTGGTATTCAAGACAGGTTAATGTGAAATGGTCCACATTGCCAAATAGATGGATTAATGGCAAAGTGCATACAAGGTATATTAAATTGGTCGAGACGTAAAAGAAGTAAACTGGCATGAAATGAAGCCAATTTTGATTCTTTGCATTAGTGTGAGTCAACACATGTCAATGGATACAAAATTGGAATGGATGCACTACATTTTATGGAGTCTCTTACAGACATGATCAAGGTATTCAATCCACATTACACATTATTCAAGCTAATAATCAAGCACTCAGTACCGTTTTCTCATACTAACTCAGCAGGCTAACAAAAATGCACCATGCAGTGTAATACTATCTTCTTGCTCTATACAGCAGAATTCTGTTGATTTTCCATTACAGTGTACAACAGTTGCAATAATTTTGATCAAACTTCGAATATTTCTCAGAGATTGTATGTGTCCTCATTTATCAATCAAATTCATGTGTATATAGGTCATGGACTATTTCAGTTTTGATCAAGTTGTATTTCAAATTATAGTCTAATTACTGTGCATGTATTTTAGCCCCCAAGGGACAACGCCCGAAAGGGGCTATTACACTGGGTTCTGTTCATTCTGTCCATCTGTCCATTCAATTTCAACCAGACTTGACACAAAAGTAACACACTATCTGGGGTATATGCACCTCACTTATTAGATCACAACCTCGACCTATATGGCAAACTGGCAGCCATATTTGTGATAAACACATTTTGTCCCATATCTCCAAAGGTTTGATACATACAGACACCAATCAATTGTCTATCCCACATTATCAATGTTAAGCTTTCTAAGGAGGCCTTAATTTTTTACCTTGACCAACATTTTCAGGGTCAAATAGCCAAAATTTGTCTTCCTACTATAACTCAGTTCAAGTGTCTACACCCATATTATCAGAGGTAAGCTTTCCTTGTAGCAGTATTCTTTCAGCTGGATACTAAATCTTTAAACTTGACCTTCAAGATCAAATAGTAAATTGTTCAACAACTCTAGAAATAGAAGTTTTTATACCAGGAGACTCCATTTATAAAGTGCATACACCCACATTGTTAGAGGTAAATTTACTATTCAGACAATGACTCTTGACCTTGACCTTTGTCTTCAGGGTCAAACTTAAATTTGGAAAATAAGTTTGTCATACGCCAAGCCAGTTTGGGATTATTTTCAATGATGGCTTGTTCAAAGATGACAACAGTGATGGATAGTCAAGTGTATAAATATTCCAAAAATTGACACAATATGTCTAGCAATGAAGACTATGCCATTATCAACAGCAAAATGTCAGAATTTATTGCAAAGATAGCAACAGTAATGGGTAGATAAGTGGTTGAGCTTTCAAAAAATAAATACATGATCGTACAAAAATTTGATTATATATTGCAAAGGTAGGAACCCTTAATGGATAGTTCAGAAGTTTAGCATTCAAAAATAAACACTAAGTGTGCATATCAACCATACTATCTAGATTATGCAAAAGAACATCATACACTGGATATTCCCTAAGCCATCGATGTTGCCACTAGTTGCATATCCTGCTCACTCCAGGATCAGTGGTTGAATGTCAAAAGTTAGCCATTTCATCCATTTGACAGATTGTTACCGAGTGCTGTTGATACTTTCAAATCTTGTGTATAGGATTATCAGAGATATCTTTACATGCTTTGTATTGGTGTTGATACCAGTACACAAATATTAGCTATACAATGTATATGTATTTGTCTAGAGAACATGTCACCTTTTATATAATAACTCTAAAATTATGAAAAGTAAAGACTCACTTATTGAAATGATTTCATTCATTGTCATCTATATTACTTCATTTATTAATCTTGTTTGTTTGCGGATAACTTGATATTTCACCTTGGAAATATTGTCTACTTCTCGCTACTCCCTTGATGAAATGATACCTGTAACACTCCACCCCTTCAATGCCTACCTGGTCAGAGTATTTCTTTGATGAAGCAATGAAGTGAGTTGCAGCTTGCTTCTCTTTGGCAGCAGCATAGATATATGTGTGGTCAACTTTGCTACACTGCCATTGGCACTATATTTAATACATACAGCTAAAGTGATGTTGGTTTGGTGTTTCGCTCATGGGACACGTTTTTGAGACAAAGATAGACATATTTCAAATCTTGACAAACAATAACTGACAAATCACATTGCACAGTGTAATTTTTAGGTAACAGAATTGAAAACCCCTCATTTGAAATAAAAATAAGTTTTGGGGAATTAAACTGACATTGGTCTTGTTTTTTTCAGTGGGATGTACCATAGCAATTGCATTTATCATGGCCATTCCTGTAGCAATGATTGTCATGGGTAAGTTATATCATTTAAAAAGAAATTGTGTAATCTCATAATTTTAGACATACATTAAAGATTTATGTTTATCTGTCTTAATTATTATTTAATTAATCTGTACATCAAAATAGTACAGTTTGGTTGTAAATGTGTGTGTGTGAGTGTGTGTGTGTATGTGGACAAAAGACCTGGTAGGTATGTGTTAGGGATATTACCTAGTTGGTCACTGTGAGCACCATCTATCATTGAGTGAACAAGGTTGATAGTTTGCAGTCAAATGCTGTCAACTCATCAAATTATGTTGTGTACTGGTTAAAATTTTTGTACTCGCATGTCTGAAAATTGTTTATGTAAAAAACATCACACCCTACATGTAGGCATGTAATTGAGTAAATAAAGTGATGTTTTTTTCTTCAAATTATTCAACTCAATACCACTCTTCCAATGAGCCATATTCTAGTTATTAAAAAAGAGAGAAAGATTCTGCTGTTTTGCCACTAGAGGCGCTGTTTGGCAGCACATACCGGTATAATTTCATATTACAAGCACATGTACATGATTGCCTTGTTGATTCATACATGTAGTTACTATACATACCTGGTGAATATTTCTCTCTATTAGGATCACTCTATCTACACGATTGTCCTGTTGAACCTTACATACCTATATACCTGATAGTTGGAGGTTGTTTTGGAGTGTTGAAGAATTTAGTATCATTGGGTCAGAGAGTGAAAAGACACAATGAAGATGATAGTGGTAATCCAGATGATAATGTCAAATCAGATCCATTTAATTCACTGCTAAACTGTTTTCTGCTTGCTTGGTTTATAGCAGGTAAGATATTACCTTGTTTTTCTTTGGGGGGTTTTTCTTGGTTTTTTGTTTTGTTTTGTTTTTTTGTTTTTAAATTGGCGGGCAGCAAATTGGTATTAACTTGAGTGGATGGCTAGTTGAGTGTGTGTGTGTGTGTGTGTGTGTGTGTGTGTGTGTGTGTGTGTGTGTGTGTGTGTGTGTGTGTGTGTGTGTGTAAGCAAAAATATAACAACAGTTGGCAAATTGATTAACTTCAGTGGTAGCAGTTGTTCATCAATGCCATGAGACAGTCATATGATTTACTTTCGAACCAATCACCAATCACATACTATTCAGAGTGTAAATTGTTAGCCCGCAAGGGGGCACCGCCCGGAGGGGGCTATTACATTGGGTTCCATCCGTGAGTGTGTCTGTCCATGCAAACTTCCTTCTGTCCATCCGTGCATGCACACATCAACATATTTCACACAAACCTGGCACAAAGATAACATGCTATGTGAAACATATGCTTGTCACTTTGTTTTGCCAACAAATCAAATATGGCTGAATGGCGTCCATATTATTTTGTTAAATTTCACAATATGCATCATAACTTTGTAGGTATAATACATAGTGACTCAATTCAAGTGCCTAAACCCACATTATAAAATATGAGCTTTCTTTTAAGACCTTGACCTTTGACCTTGTCAGTCTTCATAGAATTTTGAATAAAACATTTCAAGCAATAATATTTAATCATGGCTTGCGTTTGACTTTGTGAGACATATATGCAAGTCACTTAATTTCATGATCTTGACCAATATAACAAAATGGCTGCCATCTTTATGATACAAAAGCACATATTGCATGTTGTCTCCAAAAGTTTGATACATATGGACACCATTCAAGTGTCTAACCTCATATGATCAATGATGACTTTTCTAATGAGACTTTCTAATGAGGTGAAAGGACCGAAATGTTTTTTCTACATTAACTCAAGAAGTTGAATACTCAAAGACTCTTTAAATGCCTATACCCCAAAGGTCAGCTTTCTTTTTATACCGTGACCTTTGACTTTGACCTCCATATTCAATGTCAAATAGCAAATTGGTCAATATTTATGCAGTTTTGTATCTGGAGACCCCATCAAATTTCTCAATAACTTTGCAATAAAACACACAAGTTGGGGGGGGGGGGGGGGGGGAGGGGGGCACTATGTCTTCAATTGAAGGCTTGTTATCATACTCTGTATATTGAATGATACATTTGATTCAGTAGAACTCTCTCAATCCTTATTCCTACATGTATATTATTTATTAGTTAGACAATATATTACATATTTTCTTTCTTACCTCTAGGCAATGTGTGGATCTATAGAACATATGAACCAGTGTATGATGACATTTCCTCTCCAGATTATTGCTACGAGCCTCTCTACAAGTTTGCCTTCTGGTTGACCAATGCTACGTATATCATGTTGGCATTCTGCTGTTGTTGTCTGTGCTGTGCCGCAGGATGTACTGCCGTCAAGACCAAATAAAACTGACCAAGATCACATTGGCCTTGTAACAAAAGGGTACAATGGGGCCAGGAAAATGAGTTGTTACCTCATAAGTCTGAAGTATATATCAAAGAGGTACAATGGCAAAAATGGGTTGTTACTTTACAAGCCTGAAGTATATACAAGTCTATATATTGTACGATTCATCTCTTAGTAGTTTTCTGTCAACTCATTTTCACATGATTGAATTTAATTAGAGAGAAAGACCACAATTTCAATATACATGTACTTTAAATGCATATTTTCTTCATAATAACTTCCACAAGTACGGTTTTCGGGAAAAAGTCAATAAGTGTGCAGGAACTGTAACACCAAGTTTAGCAAATTTGTTAATTGATTTTAAAATAATGAGGGTCTATGTATTTGTTTAAGTTATTTCCAAGGAAAGTAATTAATTTCATATATTTAAATGATATTTTATATACCTTACATGTATATTGGGTACATTATCGCAACAGCATTTTCAAATCCACATCTTCAAATTTGCTGCCAATGCAGTCATGCCACAAAACTGGCTGTCAATCAATTTATCATCTTTGAGTAAACGAGGAAACAGCTATTGTATAATATTATATGTTATTTGTAAAGTCACAGTTACCCATTTTACAATTCTAGTTTCACTACTAAATAGACCATGGCAAAATTTTTATGGGAAAGTTTACAGAAAATCTTGGCAATGGGTTAATGGTAAATATATATGAGACAATTTGGAAAGAATGATATTATGTTTTAGTCTTCCTTTTGTTTTCATGAAATCCTTAGATGATCTTTATTTCACTTATGCATGTAATCTATTAAGTAGAATAGCAATATAGTCTTTTATTGTTCTTGTGTCACTCTTCATGGACAGGGTTAATTAAACATGTATTTGTTTGTATTTATTAAACATTGGTGCAACATGTACAGATGCATGCCTGTGGTATTGAATGTACATGTTGAACGTTACGCCTGGGCATCCATAGTCATAGACCAATGCAATTACACATGTAAAACAGACATGTTTCATAATTATGGTAGCAGTTCACATTTTCATTGCAGCATTTCCAAGAAGAAACATACATGTGATACACCTTGAGGTTTTAAGAAACAGTGTCCTGTCTTGTTATTGGTGGCATTTGGTTCTCATAGAAATTATTATGCTTTCATCATTTTATATTTATTGGTCTTGAAAACAAATATAGCAATTATTATTATTCTCTGTAACACACCCTAACTAATACCAGAGACTTCTGTGGGCTTGAAAGTCATAAAATTAGTCAAAATAGGCAGGAATGGTTTGGAGTAATCATTATTTCATTAGATGGAATATCTTAGGGTTTCGATTATCCAGTTTGTATAATTATTAAGTAAAACCCACAGTTCCTCTCCAGGGTAAATAAATCACGCCAAACCAAATCCAAACTTGATAAGGGGCAAGATCAGTAGTTCAATGCCGAATAAAAAACTAAATTCTTACCGTTAGGCCTCAGATCCCCCACCCCCTTCTTACTAAATTGGTCAAAATTGAAAATTGTTTTCGACAACAAATCAATTTGAAATCTGTGTAGTATGTATGTAGTGCTATCATGAATACAAAGCCAGTATGTAGTGAGGAATAAAATAGCTCGTTTAATGACACTTTAATGAATTTTACTGCCATACATTTATAGCAGAAATTTTTCCACTGTTGACATTTTTTTTAGAAATATTTGTATTTAGGAGTACAAAACAGATCTATTAAAAGTAAAATCATTTCTGTAGGATGAGAACTAAAATGGCTCAAACCCCCAACCACCAAACTATCCTACATTAAATTATTGATCTTGCTCCAAAGTGAAACCAGGATTATGGAAAGTGTAGCAGCAACAAGTAGTGTAGAGAGGTTTAAACTGATTCATTGAATCTGATAAATCATATGATTTTAGAAGTTTACCCCGTCATCATAAGATTTCAAATATGTTTTTGATTTTGTAAGAAATATATTAATAGATTGATTTATGCAATTATCAGATCATTTGTATTAACCACTTAAAAGTATTTATTCCAGTATGCTTCCTTCTCCAAGATTTGATATTGCGAAAAGATCAGATATCCCTCATGATGGTAGATCTTTGCAGAATGCTTGATTTAAGCTGTGTAAAGGAAATGATGGATGACACTGACATCTGAGAGGTGGCTTTAACCTGAGTATGTACAGTATATATATAGTCATATTTATTTATGTACGTATGTTATTGATTCATTGACTCTGCGTTCTACAAACAAGAATCTGCGTACAATAACAGGGTTCGTACGGTCCTGGAAAACCCTGGAAAACCCTGGAATTTCAAACCCTCCCTGGAAAACCCTGGAAAACCCTGGAAAATGTGCCCTACCCCTGGAAAACCCTGGAAAATGATCATGACCAATCGATCAATTAATATTGACGATCGTCATGTCTGTGCTCGAGCCACCCATTCATATGATTCTGAATCTCGTAAATGTAAAATGTCGAAAATATTTTCAAAGTCTTTCGCCACGGTGGTGAATCAAAATTCACGCCGATTAGACCCAGACAGTCAAACGATCGTTCCACGAGACACTTTGCCCCACAGACCGTACCTATGCGTAGTTGAATGGGCACCGCAGTGTTTGTTTCGATCTTGCATATTGCTACTCCATCTCCCAGTCGCCATTCAGGGACATGATATTGTAACAGTCCCGGCCAGGGGTAACAGTGGGTCTGTTAACAAGATTATCGTAACATTGTAGCGAGTATCAAAGCATCATCAACCACGACTAGAAATTGTTACAAGTTCGGCGCACGAGTCCGACATACTACTACTAGAAACTCAGGCATGGCAATACTACGGCCTAGGGAAGTGCAGTTGAATTTCCGGGTTGTGGAAGTACGGTTTTGACTTTTATGTCGTCGATAAATGGGTATTTGTGTTACATGTTCTAAAAAAATAAACTACTGTTTTATGTTTTCGGTACAGTAACATTCGTCAGTGGTCAAGTTAAGTTGAGAAATCGCGATGTTCCGCAACTCGTGGCATCCGTACATTAACATCGAGACGCAAGCGATGAATGTATTCAGTTATTCATAGCTCGAAATTTCGTAACGTAAATGACGTTTTCATTCAAAATTTTGAAGAAAAAAATTATTTATTTTTCTGTATATGTCTGAATTAGACTGACGAATGCTGCGACTCAATCTTACACGATCAGTGTACCAGCTTGACGAAACGGCTACTTAGGGGAGAACCATTTGATTTCGGGGGGGGGGGGGGTATGGAGGAAGTAGGTACGGGAGCAATTTTTTTTTCCAGTCAGAGTGACAGCAATTTTTTCTTTCTACTGTCAGTCCTGCATCAATATTTTTTTCAAATGGAGTAGCAGCGCAAATTTTTTCTTAATTAGTCATTACTTTAGTGTCAACACCCCTGGAAAATGGCCAAAATCAATATGAATACCCCTGGAAAACTGACGAAAAACCCCTGGAAAGTCCTGGAATTTTGTTTTGCTTTAAGTGTACGAACCCTGAATAACAAATTACAGACAAATCACCTATGGAGATCACTCATTCTTATCTGTCGCCCTCAAATTATGGAACTCTTTGCCACTTGACATTCGACAAGCCTCCAGCCTGGATTGCTTCAAAACAAAACTGAAGACTTATTCGTTCACCAAAGCCCATGATGTGCTTTAGCCATTCAGCGCTACTGAACAGAACATTGCTGTGGAAATCAGCGCTATAGAAACGTGATTGATTGATTGATTGAATTGAATTGATTCATTTATTTTGTGATAATAATAGTAGCAGTAAAGGTAAAAGTGGTGTCTATCATTGCGCTTCCTTAAGTTGACGTTTTCGAGAGACAAGGAAACATATTTGCAATTTTTATCATTGATTTAGAGTATGGCAAAAGGTTATATTGCATCTCATATATCTATGTCTTACACTGTGAAGTCTGTAGTGTTCACTTCCTCATGTAAAGGCATCAAGTAATATCACTTGATGTTTATTATAAGTAGACATTGTTACGTATGGTGTTATAAACTTATGTGAATTGCCAGCTAATTGTGAACCTTATTTCCTACGACATAATAGTGTTGATGATAGTTTGGAGCATGTCTTTAAACAAAGAAGGCATGTGCAATCGATCTTAAAGTGCAAAAAGGCACACTTTCCAGGATTGGTTTCTATGGAAACCAAAACAAATTCAAATTTGTGATTTTTTTTACTTGTACGGAAGCCCCTTGTTTGAAAATTAAAGAAGTTTTCCTTAAATGAAGATGTCAAGTAGTCGAATATATGACACCCAGTATCAAATAATATAATATCTTTACTCATCTCTAGCCTCTGTGTCATCCTTGTAAAGATGTTGACATTCAAATTAATAAAATTAATTGAAAAAGTGCATTGTAGCTGGTCAGTGTACAAAGTTATATTCAATACACTTGCTTTGTTACACATGCATTTCTGTTTCCTTTTTGAGCAAGGAAATGGTGATTAACAAATAAAATAAATACTTGAGAGAATATCTTTCATTTCTTTTCTATTCCTTGTATAATGCTTTGGATTATGGTGTACAGAATTATAATAAAAAACTTAAACAAATCATTTTTTTGTGTATGACTTTATTGACAATTCGATCACATACACGTGCAGACTGAATGGTTTCTTGTTGGTAGTGTTCCTGTGAAAGGGGCACAAGCTGAGTTTATACATTTTAAAAGGTTGATTATGTCTGTATTGATTTCTCACAATTGTACCGTTAATGTTCAGAACGCTAGCACAAGTATTTACCCCATGACACATATACATAGTGGCACAACCCTTTACGATATCTCAATTCCCTGGGGAGTATACGATAGCAATGATACTAATATCAATGTTTATATCAATGTTGCCACTAAGCACACGGTTTAAACCCTTCACCTTATAATCTCTATCCTACTGGTCCACATTTACACAACTGATTAGACTTTAATGAATTGGTGTGGTTCAAATTTTGTCTCAGAACTTGAGCCAATCAGAAAGGAATGGCAGTGTTAAGGTCAAGGACCATAATTTTACATGTGTCGATGCCTGCCCTCTACTCTACTACCTTTTCCAGGTCTTCTATGTTTTTTACTACCTTTTCCAGGTCTTCCATGTTTTTTACTACCTTTTCCAGGTCTTCCGTGTTCTTTACTACCCTTTCCAGGTCTTCCATGGTCATGTTCTTTACCACCTTTTCCAGGTCTACCATGTTCTTTACTACCTTTTCCAGGTCTACCATGGCCATGTTCTTTACCGCCTTTTCCAGGTCTACCATGTTCTTTACTACCTTTTCCAGGTCTTCCATGGCCATGTTCTTTACTACCTTTTCCTGGTCTCCCATGTTCTTTACTGCCTTTTCCAGGCATGTCCTTTTCTTCGCATCGCCCCTTACCATGTTTACCTCGTTTTCTACCACGTTTTCCACAGTTGCCTTCTTCACGACCCTCGTCACCTTCCTCGCTGTCTTGGTCTTCATCCCTTTCCTCGTCGCCTGGATTTTCGTTGCTGTCCTCAAGGTCGTCGTCCTCGTGCTCTTGACTAGGTGTCGTTGGCTACATGTAGATACCAGAATAGATATAAAATTATCAAATTTTAAAGAAAGTTACATCATTTGCTGGAAATTATGTTTAATATCAGACAACTTTAGCGACAAACAACTTTACTGTATTTGAAAAAATAATCAGAAATAACACGTCTTACATAGAAGAACTCCGTGTATGTAACTTAATAATAGTAAGAGGATTTTAATGTGCAACAGTTGTATTGTATTGTATTGTATTGTATTGTATTGTATTGTATTGTATTGTATTGTACTATACTATATTGTACGCAAGGCAGTGGTTTGTAAACAAACAAGAGATGACGACGATAAATTGTTTGGCGCATCGAAATAATTTTGGTTTGTCTGTTTGCCCGAGACAAAGCTATATTTCGGATTGAACTTTAACGGTTTTCGTTGGAAGCGCTGTTTCGGTTTCTGTATGATAGTAATTTCTTGACAGTAATTACTGAATTCAAAAAAGCTCGATCGCTAGGTATGTGTCCATAGGGAAGTTAGAATTGCTGATGAAAAACAAGAAAAGGTGCCGGTGTTTGATAGAGGTAAAATAATTGAGTGGAAAATGCCAAACTTGAAGTGTAATACGGTTTGTGTCTGTGTACAGCTTACCTCAGCTGGCACATTATCATCTATCATATCAGCTCCACTGCCCTCATCGCCTTTTTCATTCGTGTGTAGCAGCCATCTGTCCACGTCTTTTATACGTCTTTTAGAATGACGGTCGAACTTAGCGTTGAGACGTTTGGAACCTCTTGGCCTTCCACATTCAGACAATTGTGACAGCGCCACCAAGCAGATAACAGAGTAAATGATAATCTTCGTGATTTTCATGATTATTCAGCAGATATGAGAGTATACTGTATACAGGTGATGAGAGAGAGAGAGAGAGAGAGAGAGAGAGAGAGAGAGAGAGAGAGAGAGAGAGAGAGAGAGAGAGAGAGAGAGAGAGAGAGAGAGAGAGAGAGAGAGAGAGAGGGGGGGGGGAGGGAGGAGAGAATGTGTCAAATACATTATAAATCATATAATACTATATTTCAAGTATTATAATATTATTTTAATTTTGGTGAAGCATCATACAGCCGTTGTGTAAAACCATGTCAGAAAAATTAATGTAGCGAATTTTCTTGAGGGGATACGAAAATCAGGATTTTAGGTGCATGTATATGTACAAACAACTCATTCATATACAGAGAATTGCACTCGAATTATGGGTTTTCTTACATTTTACCTACAGACGCCCTCTACAGGATCACATGTATTAAAAGTGACATAAGTTGAGTTTATAACTTTTTACTCTCCAAGTGAAAATATTTACATAAAACCTTAATTAATCTATTCTCATATAATGTTGATATATACCATCCGTTACATTACAATACATAATGTCTTTTGATATTGTTAGAACAATTGATTGCATAGGAAGAGATTTCCTAACAGTTTTCATTTGATTATCTATGAGTTATACTTTGATACACGTGCCAGGTTTGAGTTTGGGCAAGTGATAGCAGAAAACAGCAATATTAAACTTCAATTGATAAATGTGCTCCAAAGTTTACACCCAAAACATATAAACTTAGCATGTACACCCTAACTTAACAACTGATGACGTCATCGGGTTATCAAAAAGGTTGCCTTTAATATATTTTTTATCGGTGAAGCTGAGATTTGTTGTTTATCCACCGATTAGATATCAAAGTGAATATCGAGCCTTAAAGCTTGCTTGTACCATACACCATGGGTGGAGAGAACATATATCAGAAATAACATTTTCTTTTGAAGATTTTGCGAAACCATGGTATACCAGAATACAATATATAGTTCCTTGAATTGGATTTAAAGTACAGCATTTTCATTCATGCACTATATATATTATGATCTCACACCTCGTCAAATATTTTCAATGTGAGGGGATTAGCAATCTGGCGATTGTGACGTAAAAGGAAGCTTACCAATCGCCTATTGCCTAATACCTTACTGACGCAGAATTCAATGTTCAGAGTTCAGAGTTCAGAGTTCGTATTTGTGGCTGTAGTTGGGAATTTGGTATGAGATATATGCAATATTTTGGATTCAAACCAGAAAGGCAAAAGCGGAGACATGGACCCCCCTTTGATATAAGCTAGTGTGAAAAAGTGTGTTGTATGACGTATGATTTTTCCCCCGGTTTTGTCGACTGATTGAAATGTAACAATTATATAGCCTGACAGACGATATAATAACAGTGTTAGTCAGATTTGTGTAGAGCCAGAAGCCGTTCTGTTTCAACTTAACCGTCTGTCATTATATTTGATCTCACTGGCCTATCATAACCTTGACGATAACAAACATCTCTCTTATTCCACATGTACACATATTCAATCAACAAGTCATCGTTACATAATTATACCTTTTTACGGTAACTTCTGAACACTCGAGGTCAGAAAAGTTAGAAATCTGAGTCACGAGAATGAATATAGCTAACAACTTTCCCACCGAACATATACGAAAGCGTACACATTAAATTTCTTTTCGTAAAAATTGGTATCTTTGAACTCAAATTCTTGCACGAATGAATTACTAGAGATATTTACCCAAATGTAAATCTAAAATCAAAGTGAGATCTGCCCCTAAAATACAGGATAACTAAATTTGTTAAATTATTTTCTTTGGCCGAAAATAGTGAATTAGCGACGATGTTCTACATTATCACCTACCTGTTGTGCACCAGGCCTTAGTCACGATGTAGCGCGTGGGAATCTGAGCAGTGCGGCAGATTAAACCAATGACTCCCTCAAAGTGATTTCCTATCTTCCCGATAACCGTCAAAAAAATCCAGAAATTCAGGTGTGATCGCCCTTGAATTATATTTACACCAAGAATAAGTATTCGTGTTGCGTAACACCGAGATATCTCTTATCTGTCATGGATGGCCTTATTAATTTTTTGGTTTCTCGAGTTCCAACCGACCCTTAAATTCCAACAAAAATCAAAATAACGCCCTCTGTGGCAGAATCTTGAAAACGACATTCTGATAGTAAGATGGCGACACGATGAGCCCTGGGCAAAAGCTACATTTAGTTTTACAGAAATTTGGAACCTTAAGCAAGTCAAATTGTAAGCATAATGGTTCATAGTAGCCTTCTGAATCTGTAAGTTCATTTGACACCTACTTCTGTGACATCTAGACTGGGGTAGCATTATTATTAATCGAAAACATCATCGACATATGCATATGCATACTTACGTACTTTTTACTAATTTTGGGTGTGATGGGAAACTAAAGAAATAAAATGGATAACTCTTACGCGACCTTATACAATACAAGTGACATATCACGCGACCTTGAGGTATGCTGTAAAATTCCGATTACGCGTTGGATTATTTCTAAAGTAAAAAGAAAGTAAAACACGTGTGCAGAGGTTTAATGTCATTGTTTTGCAACTATTTGAATCAATATGTTTTATATTTACAATATATTTTTTGTATAGGTCGTAGGCGTACACACGTGTTTTCCAATTGTGTTAAGATGATTGGTAGGTATTTTATGACGTCATTATATTCATAGTATGTAATGTATGCATGGATTACTGACTAAAGGACAATGACCTTTAATCACTGATGACACAATGAGAACTTGACACTACATATGACTCAAAACTTCATTAATGGAATGATCAGTTAATAGATAACGTAACCCCCCCCCCCGGGGGGGGGAGGTTAGATCAGCAACAAAAGCTTTCATTCTTAAGATATAACCTAATTACCGAACATGAGTAATTAAACAAATTAAGGCTTTGTTGGGACATACGCTCTTTGTTGTGGTTGGTGTGTGCAAAATTACTCATTAAAATTAAAAGTTAATCAACAATTCAGCTTTACGGAAATGACACGAATGTTTATTCACTTGTCTTTAAATCCACCTTTGTATCTTTGCCTTATATGCGACCATTTGGCTGTTGCTATGAGTGTGGTCTTGTTGCTAGGCATATTTGCCCACACCTTTTGAATGTTTTGTTCACTTGTAGAGAATCCCTGTTGTTATCTTTGTGAAATACACCATCGTTTGGCTGTTGATGTGGGCGTTGTCAGAGTTGCTAGTTAGGATATTTACATACATTTTTTGAAAGTTTACTCACTTGCCTATCAGATGATGTTGTTATTTTAGCAAAATATACTGGCTTTTGGTTGTTGCTAAGGGCATAGTCATGATTGCTAGGGCCAATTGTGTCAAAATGTTTGGAACAAAATCTGCAGAATAACACTTCTAGAAACATCTCACCAAATTTCAGTCTCATTGACCAAGTACTTTTTGGGATCTCCGTGAGCCTCCATTGTGTACATTTCTAGTGTGTTGTACGTTTACGATGGTGGCTGGCTCAGTGCTCACCAGCCGTATTTTGGGGTATTTTCAACTCGCCATAACTTTCACAATAATTTTAGATACTATAAAAGCGACAATCTCGACTTATATTTCTCCCTTCGTGCTACAAGAATCAATTTTGGAATAATTGTTAGGAATACGGATTTTTCGGCGATTTCGTGAAGCACACTTGACTCTGAGGTCGTAAATTTCTGCCCGGGTTTTCGCCCATTTGTTGTTTCGCCCAAAATTTACAAATTTTGCAAAATAGACGGATTCTTGTGAACTTTAAATGGCTATAGTAAGAAAAAGACAACATCCGTTCAAGATTTTCGATAGAAAGCAGGTGATTTGACCCAAGTCGAAGGTGACCTCGTTTGACAAGCGATGTGACAAGGCAAACAGGCGATCGCGCTTCTCACACCTATAGTGATTACTCCTGTTCACCCAATTTGTTTGCCTCTGTTATAACAAAATTAAAAGTGTTACACCTTTTTGACATTTTTTGCAATTATTGTGTACAAACACAAATTTAATAGTAATCTTTGTTGTTTCGTTGAGTTTTCTTGTAGAAGTTCATACTTAACTAAAAATCCCCTCATATTTCTCATATAGCTACTTAAATAATTGCGCGCCAAACGAAAAAATAGACATTACTTAGGATGGAAACACCAGGTCTCCGTATATGGCACAGTGCCTATTGCTTTATTTATTATTATATTTACAGCGATGCCAATTTATAATAAGAGTTTTATTATTTGAACTAGCTATAGGGCTATGTAAGTGTTTTTTGGCGGGAACATTCATGTGTAAAGATATGCAATTAACATCACGCATGCTCGTTGTGTTAATGTTACATTATGATTTTCTTCATATGACATATATACGCCTCATACAAGCATTAGACATGTAAGTCTAACATTTGACATGTTTTTTAGTCAACAAAGATGTACTGATATGACTTACACCCTCACAGTTGACCTTTAATATTACCTGCTGCCATAACTTTGATTTTCTGCTGCATTTATATAATTCGTAGGAAGGAAAACCAAACCAATTCGTTGATGCACAGCGTCAATACTAGTTCATGTTCCACATCTTCAAGGTAGGTCCTCTTTTAGTTGGGGTCGTGTAGGATACATTGTAATAACCAGAAGGGAGAACTCCTTATTACTCTCAGACTGGCAGTGAGTCTCGTCGTTTTCAAATCGGAACGTGTTCTAAAACTGGGATAGTGAACATGATTTTCCTTACATGGATGAACTTATTGGATTTATTGAGAAGTGTACTATTAATTAGTTAATTAGTAAATGTTTCATTTTCATTCTGCTTTGCATGAATATAGTCGGCGAATATAGGGTTTGAGCGCACATATGGAACTTGTTGGCGAACTTACTTAAAATATGACATATATACAAAAGCGATAAATGGTCCAAAGTTCGCTATCGTTCGACATTTATACACTTTTGCGTCTATGTTGTAGGCCTAGAACAAATGACAAATACATCACTTAAATTATGTCAACCTCGTTGTGATGACAACTGCACTAGACGTGTTTGTTGTGTGTGTTTGCTTTCCTCACTTAGCAGACGAGAAGTGTCAAGCTTTCTTATTTGAAATGCTCGTGCGCAAAACTGTTCGATGATGACGAAAAACAAAATGTCGTAAATTTCTGCCCGGGTTTTCGCCCATTTGTTGTTTCGCCCAAAATTTACAAATTTTGCAAAATAGACGGATTCTTGTGAACTTTAAATGGCTATAGTAAGAAAAAGACAACATCCGTTCAAGATTTTCGATAGAAAGCAGGTGATTTGACCCAAGTCGAAGGTGACCTCGTTTGACAAGCGATGTGACAAGGCAAACAGGCGATCGCGCTTCTCACACCTATAGTGATTACTCCTGTTCACCCAATTTGTTTGCCTCTGTTATAACAAAATTAAAAGTGTTACACCTTTTTGACATTTTTTGCAATTATTGTGTACAAACACAAATTTAATAGTAATCTTTGTTGTTTCGTTGAGTTTTCTTGTAGAAGTTCATACTTAACTAAAAATCCCCTCATATTTCTCATATAGCTACTTAAATAATTGCGCGCCAAACGAAAAAATAGACATTACTTAGGATGGAAACACCAGGTCTCCGTATATGGCACAGTGCCTATTGCTTTATTTATTATTATATTTACAGCGATGCCAATTTATAATAAGAGTTTTATTATTTGAACTAGCTATAGGGCTATGTAAGTGTTTTTTGGCGGGAACATTCATGTGTAAAGATATGCAATTAACATCACGCATGCTCGTTGTGTTAATGTTACATTATGATTTTCTTCATATGACATATATACGCCTCATACAAGCATTAGACATGTAAGTCTAACATTTGACATGTTTTTTAGTCAACAAAGATGTACTGATATGACTTACACCCTCACAGTTGACCTTTAATATTACCTGCTGCCATAACTTTGATTTTCTGCTGCATTTATATAATTCGTAGGAAGGAAAACCAAACCAATTCGTTGATGCACAGCGTCAATACTAGTTCATGTTCCACATCTTCAAGGTAGGTCCTCTTTTAGTTGGGGTCGTGTAGGATACATTGTAATAACCAGAAGGGAGAACTCCTTATTACTCTCAGACTGGCAGTGAGTCTCGTCGTTTTCAAATCGGAACGTGTTCTAAAACTGGGATAGTGAACATGATTTTCCTTACATGGATGAACTTATTGGATTTATTGAGAAGTGTACTATTAATTAGTTAATTAGTAAATGTTTCATTTTCATTCTGCTTTGCATGAATATAGTCGGCGAATATAGGGTTTGAGCGCACATATGGAACTTGTTGGCGAACTTACTTAAAATATGACATATATACAAAAGCGATAAATGGTCCAAAGTTCGCTATCGTTCGACATTTATACACTTTTGCGTCTATGTTGTAGGCCTAGAACAAATGACAAATACATCACTTAAATTATGTCAACCTCGTTGTGATGACAACTGCACTAGACGTGTTTGTTGTGTGTGTTTGCTTTCCTCACTTAGCAGACGAGAAGTGTCAAGCTTTCTTATTTGAAATGCTCGTGCGCAAAACTGTTCGATGATGACGAAAAACTTGGCACACAGAGAAAAAGTGCTTTACTTCAGTGTTACCCGTTGTAATATGAATGCTATAAATTAGTGTAGCACATAGAGAAAGTGCTTTACTTCAGTGTTACCCGTTGTAAAAAAGAACAGTAACTGTCATAAATAGTAGATTGGGCGACAGGTTTGTTGAAAATTTAAAAAAATCAAAATAACTATTCGCATCGTCACATCTCTCTAGACAACACATCATGACCAGAAACAAGTCCTGTTTTGGGCCATATAAAGTCAGTACTCATCTTGAAGGCATACATATATCGACATTTTGGCGTTGAGGGCAGCAGAGCCGTCCAGATCGTGATCTGCTGATAGGCTACTTTACATACTATTACTGGGGCAAGTTGCCCACCGTACGTGGCCTTGCTTGCACTTGCATTAAAATAAATGCTTTTGTTGTTGTGTTGACATTGACTTGTCGTAGCTGGTGATATAATCATATTGCTGTTCTTTGAATCCAAATGTGATTGTTTTGTTCAAAGACTAAAGAGGATGTTTATGAATTACGATCAGTCTGAACCAAGTAAATCCGACATCGTGAGCTCTTAGAGTCACAGTGCGGAGGAAAATGAGAATTATAGACCTGATCGACTACAATAATCCTCTGACCACAAAAAGAAACAAAAGGTCCAAGGCCTTCTTAGCCTTGTATACACGATGTATTGGGATATTTTTTTATTTTTTATGAAGACATGTCCAAAGATGATATACACAAAAGAATAAGTTGCTGAAGTTACTAGCCGGTTGACGATATATAACTCTCACACAAGTGGTATCACTTTTCTTTACGCAACTATTATTTGTAAAATGTATAACTTAGTCTATCAGTGTTCATATAACAGGTTGGGATAGTTGTATATATCACCACACATACCAGAATATAAGAGAGAGAGAGAGAGAGAGAGAGAGAGAGAGAGAGAGAGAGAGAGAGAGAGAGAGAGAGAGAGAGAGAGAGAGAGAGAGAGAGAGAGAGAGATCTTGAGAGGGGGAGGGAGAGTGGGAGAGAGAGGGGGAGGGAGAGAGAGGGAGGGAGGGAGGGAGGGAGAGAGAGAGAGAGCTTGAGAGTGTGAGAGAGCGGGCGCACGCGCGCGAGTGAGAGAGAGTGAGATTGAGAGTGTGAGAGTGAGCGAGAGAGAGAGAGGGGGAGGGAGAGAGAGGGGGGGAGAGGGAGGGAGGGAGGGAGGGAGGGAGAGAGAGAGAGCTTGAGAGTGTGAGAGTGAGAGAGATCTCGAGAGAGTGGGAGAGAGTCAGAGAGAGAGAGAGAGAGAGAGAGAGAGAGAGAGAGAGAGAGAGAGAGAGAGAGAGAGAGAGAGAGAGAGAGAGAGAGAGAGAGAGAGAGAAAGAGGGAAGGGCCCAGACTCGGTTTCACTTACGAAAACAAACAAACACACACACACACACACACACACACACACACACACACACACACACACAAATAAATAAATAAGGAAATACTGACACATATTGTACATACCAATTGTGACTTTCGCATATACATACTAAATACAAAGATACAATACAGCGTAACATTGCAGTTAATACTGATTCAGGGTTACTTTATTGTTGATGTTTGTCAGTGTTTGTTTGTTTCTTTATTTCTTAATTTGTTTGTATGTATGTATGTATGTATGTATGTATGTATGTATGTATGTATGTATGTATGTATGTATGTATGTATGTATGTATGTATGTATGTATGTATGTATGTATGTATGTTTGTTTGTTTGTTTGTTTGTTTGTTTGTTTGTTTGTTTGTTTGTTTGATTGTTTTCGTAAACAAAACTAACTCGGCCTTAACCCATCAGACAACATATTCCACAGTGGTTTCTTCAGTAACAAAAATACGCATGCGCGTGGATGAGATAAAGTACTTATCTCGGAAGTGATACAGTGCAGTGTAGGATGCACACTACGTTATTCCGCAATGTGACCTAGAAATCGTATGACCTCCATAATTCATGCCAACATTCCTTATAACATAGTGCGTGCAGTAGACAATGAACATGATATGATAGACATTGATGCAGATCAAAATGATCTTATACAGGGAAACAACCTCACGCGTCATGGAAAACAGTGTCGATACTAGTACTCTCTGCTCTCTGGTGACCATCGGACAATCATGTTTACCCATTCTCGAAAACCAGAGCTGTTAATTCTTCCGCGACATTATTTTGGACGGTGCCTTAAAAGAGGCCGTGGCGTGGTTTGCGACGACGCCATTACTTGTCTGAACGGAAGATTTGAGACTATAGTATGTGTCCTTATTTCTATTCTCTCTATCTATGACGATATTTGGAATTTAGTCAATAGTGATAGTGAAACGCCATTTGATCATAATAATTAATATATTATATTTATTTATGATCATTAATATTATTAGTATATTCCGTAACAAATACCGGCAACGGTATTTTTTTGAATATCGTAAATACCTATAATAACTTCATTGTTTTGTATTATGATCATCCTAGACTAGAATATTACCATCCTGGAATAGAATATTAGCTCACAAGTGACTGTGGTTATCCGTTACATAGCTTACCATAAACAGGGCAAGGCCTCATGTAGGGATTTACAATTTATTTATGAAGGTGACCTTGAAGGCAATGTATCAACAATAAATGGTATAAACTTGAATAGATTATTCAAAATAATTACACGGTTTACGTCTATCTTTGCCCGATTCCCAGTATTCTAGACCTCCAATGGGACGTGAAGTTCTTAGTAAATCACCATTCGCTCATTATCAGCCTTAATTGAAACGAAAAATAAGCAAATAAATCAACCTACAAAACTATATTAACATAGGCATAGCATATGATAATGTAAAACAATAAATTGATACCACTGTGGTGACAGTAGTTGCTCTGGTAGTCTGTAACATATACAGACATATGTGCCATGCTATCAGCCAGCACTCATCGTTTGTACTGTTCTATGGGCCTATGCCTGCGAGATCAAAGGATGTAGGCCACTCCTTGAACTTGTGATAGAAGTCCAAACAGAGGTCATTATGTAGATTAAAAATCAAATAAACAGAATAGTTGCTACTTCTGATGTCTATTTCCACCGTTTTGTGTCGTTTGTTTTGTTCCGGGTGATCGCCGCCATATTCTCACATCTGACCCTGTCATTGACAATCCTGTTTGAATCTCAGGGTCAGATGTAGCTCTAGTAGTGGTCTCAGGATGTGGGAAGGCGGCGGTCACCTGGAACAGAACAAACGACATATACGCAAAACGATGGAAATACAGCCTTTTTACAGGTAAATAAAGACAGATTTTAATCAGATTGTGTTAGTATCCATGTCTGTAAACTTCGGAAAGATAATAATGAATTAGAGAACTTGTCGTTGTTAATTCTAGATCTACCGCAGCATGGGGAAGTCGTAAATGGAAACGCTGACGCGCCGCGCTGTATTTCCTATCCTAATAGCTATTATATACTGATACATGTAGTTCATAATTTTGCATTGCAGTGGATAGTATGTATGTATGTATGTATGTATGTATGTATGTATGTATGTATGTATGTGTATGTGTGTATGTATGTATGTATGTATGTATGTATGTATGTATGTATGTATGTATGTATGTATGTACATGTATGTATGTATATATGTATGTATGTATGTATGTATGTATGTGTGTGTGTGTCGTGTATATAATGCAGAAATGGACATCACCCACCTTGTAGCACAGAATACAACTTATTCACCAAATCAAATATTTCAATGATTTGAAATCACACGGATAACGTCATTTCACACTTCCTTCACACTCGCCTTCGAGCAATGTCATATATACAAGCAATTATGTGTTACGGCACAGAGATTTAAAATCACGTTTTCTTTCCGAGGGCATTCAGTTTACGTCTGCTGCCATTTTATTTCAGCTAACTCCGAGTGAGCTTGTATGACTTGAAAATGGACAGGAAAGTGATGCCTATTGGTAAGGGTCCCGATGGAGGGTGGGGCTGGATGGTCGTTTTAGCAACAGGAACTGGTGATGCCATCATTTCTACTTTCGCTTTTGTAATGAGTCCAATATTTATCGAATTAAGACGATATTTCAACGCTACAGCTGAAGAAACATCTTGGTTTTTATCACTTCAATGCATTTCGTTCGCACTAGGTAAATAGAAAATGGTTGCTTTAATGTCAAAGTGTGTGATATTTGGTATACAGTACTTTGTACTTGCTAAAATTACAATAATTTTGCTTTCCTTGTGATCATCTATCTGTTTGATTCAGACTTTCGGAAATTGATTACATTGCATATATTGTAATACACATACCTCTCTGCGATTGTATAGGCGATGAACACTTGTCACTGAAATGCTAAACTGTATTTTAAAGAACATGATACTATATTGAGTATATATTATTGCCTAACTTCATCACTATCCTAAAAAAAATATGTTCTTCTATTCTGGTCTCCTCCAGCATTCATTGGAACATCTTCATCTGATCGTATCGGGGCTCGTAATACGGTGATAATTTTTGGCAGTTTAGCGACTTTTGGCATTTTCATTAGTCAGTTTGCCTGGAATATATACTATCTGTATGTATCCATTGGATTGATAACAGGTATGTCATGTAATATACACATATTGTCTGGCAATGAGAGTGCTTGTAGACGTCTAAACTTGAGCCGAAGCAAATACCTCGAAAGCAAATACTAGTTGCTGAATAACAGCACTGGGGGTAACTATATGACGTATCCTTTTGCCCAAATAAGGCCTGCAATAAGTGTAAACACATCACATTATCAGGCACACACATGCCTTCTATAATCAGAGCAATCCCGGATAATACTTCCCTGCTACGTGAATATTGCCCTGGTCCTTAGGAAAATGGAACGCCAATAATGCCTATATGCAAATTGGGGTCACAACGGGTCAGTAATCCACACGTACCATACGTGGTACGATACGTACACTATAATATAAAATCAAGTCAATGGAACTAACTACAAATGCTTGTCGGTTATCCTACAGTAAATTCAGAGGAAGAAACCTTTTACAAAATGTAATTGCGTGAGCGTATGTTTGTGAAATTGACTGAGGTTGAATTGCGGGGTTGGGAATAGTATGCCATATTATAGTGGCGATCTATGCATGAACAACTAGCCTTTCGAATTCAAAACATGATATGGCAAATATTAAAATCTCTGATTGTATTTAAAGTGATAACCCAACAACACATTTCAGTAAAAGATAAGTAAATACTAATAGTATGACGATGACCGAACTATTTCTTATATTTTGTAGGACTAGGCTTTTCCGGAAGCCTGTCCCCACTGCACGTGATGACTGCAAGATATTTCCCACAAAGATATCCACTCGCAACTGGCATTGCCATGGTAGGACCTGGACTTTGGCTTTTCATATCTCCGCCTATTGTACAAGCCTGTGTCGATCGGTACGGATGGAGAGGAGCTTTCTTAATTGAGTCGGCCATTATTGGGAATCTGCTAGTTTGTGGGGCGATTCTAAGACCCTTACGTTCTGTAAAAAACACACAGGAGAATACGTTTTGTAAAAGGGGCCAACGACCAATAACTGATGCCTTGGAAAATGGTGAATGCCGGGACTCTGAGAAAAGTGAAGATTGTACACCCGAAAAGACAAAATCGGGAAACTCTTACTTGGCAGACTGTTTTGCCCTATACCGTGAGCCCCGTTTCATGACGTTTGTCGTTTCCAGGTTTTTACTTGGGTGTGCATATAGTGGGGCTATGCTACATTTACAGCCACGTTCCAATGTGGCAATGGTTGGTACTTCGCAGCAAACAGCCTTCCTCGTCTCTATCTCTGGAATCTGCAGTGTGATTGGCAGGGTCGTCGGTAGTAGTGTAATCGTCCATTTCAAGTTACTTTCGGCAATGAATACGTACATATTAAGTGTATCCATATTTGGTGTTGCCTGTTTAATACCTCAACTAGCGGATACCTACATAGGGTTCAGCATTCTTAGTGGGATACTTGGCATGTGTTCAGGGACATATTTTTCAGTGAGTCTTGTCTGCGCTAGGGAGCTTGTTGGCTTACAAAAAGTGTCATTTGGTATTGCCATGGTGTTCTTTTCGTTAGGAACCGGCATGGTCATTGGACCACCTATAGCAGGTAAGTGACATGGTCCAACTTACTTTTTTGAAATGTTAATTCTTCAATATAGATAATTTTAAGTAGTTACTACTTTTTGTATATGTATGTATGTATGTATGTATGTATGTATGTATGTATGTATGTATGGATGGATGGATGGATGGATGGATGGATGGATGGATGGATGAAAATCACAATATTTATATTTACAACTATCATTAAATATGACCTTACTGTATTAATAACATTTATTTTTGGAGTGATTATCAAAATGAAACAATAGTGAGCGTGTCCAATTTCAATGTACAATGCCTTATTCCAAATCGTATACTTTTGTCTGCATTTACATGGAAAGTGTCACAACGTTCATCATTGTGAATTCCATGAACACACATATTTGATATAGTATATCTTTTGCTTTATTTTGCAGGAAGAATATACGATACATGGGGGAGTTACGATTATGCCTACTGTGTGCTTGGGACGTTAAGTCTGTTGAGTGGAGCTGCTCTTGTCCCTTGGCAAATTCGGAGTAAATTTAAAGACAAATTGTGAATTGGAGATTGCATGACTTAGAGTTGAGCCTGATGTACTGCACTGCACTGCACTGTAGTCTGTATCTTAGAAGGACATTGCGAAAATAACGAATTTCTCTGGTGTGTATGTACATATTCAGGAAACCGGGCACCGAAAGCATTGTACATCCAGTAAAACCATTTCGTCCATACAGATTGTTGAGGTCATTTGACCATGATATGCAATCATTAAATCGTCATGTAGATTAATTTACATTCACAGTGGTTCGTTGGTGGAGCTCTTTGAAATTAATTGCTTGTGGTACATGCGCATGTACATGTGTTCATGCATGTTTATCGATAATGGTATTCCTCTAACATGTCGTTGGACATGATTCATACAATTATTCGTTTGCCATATGTCTGGTAGAAATGGAAATTAATATTACCTGCTGTGTATTGAAATGATAAACTGGAATATCAATGGTTGTGTATTTGTCTACAACAATATAAAATGGTGCCTATTATGTGACTTAGTCAGACGGACATTTAATTGTTGGCTGTAATTAAATAAACACCGACACAGAGGAAAAACACTTACCGGGCAATATTGATTTATATTGCTCCACGGTTCATATCCCTAGCTCGATGCACCCTGGCCATTTCCCCCTTTGCCAGGTGTATCACATCTCCCGTTAATTTTCTATTTCATCACGAATGGACGGCATAACTCATACATGTGATATATAGTCGTGTGCTGGTCAAGAATGAAATTACCCTTATGTAGTATACTATAAATCGTATACAAGACCGCCAATGCCGCTGTCTTGTGTGTTATACATTCATGGAGCACAGACAGTACCTTTGAATCCGTGACATATTGCCACCATATAAAGGGTTATATGCTTGACAACCTAAAATTATCTCAAAGGCGAACAGTATGGTTTCCCTAGATAAAAGAAACAGTCATGTCATATGTTCCAGCAGCTGTACATGTGGTTCCAGCAGCTGTGGTTATGTTATGCTAAACAGTTTGTTTCTATCTTTAGAATATTGCTTTCCAATTTATAGACCAGAATTCGCTAGGTATGAATTAGATTCAAACAAAAAGCGAGAACTATATTTTAATACGACTCAATGTCTGATAAAAGGATGGCTGATTTTTAAACTGCACAGCAGCTAAAACTCAACACACCTCCACATCACTGTTACCAGCATAATAAAAAGGTAATATTCAAATCACAACTTTCAGTTTGATATAAATATACATTGTTCACACATGGTTTGTCTACTGGGCAGGACGTTTTGTGTGCTAATCTATTGTCATGTTCATGTTTACAAGCAGTGTTACAGAGGCCAAGGTATTAACTTACATTTAGAGACTAAATGTAATGCTTAGTGAACTCACACTGGGGTGATCTGACACAAAGCTACCCCACTCTATCCACGGCTGAATCATGCTGGTGTCAACAATAGTGCATTTGGTAAGAGGAACCACGAAACGAAAGAATACACATACACAATGATAAATTGTTCTCAATCGATCAGCTAAACGATTTCACACGTTAGCATTTGTAATCCTGGTGATATCAAGTGCTACAACTAAGTCGGTACCAGTCCTTGTTGACTGATTCGGTATATTGACAAACGAGTTTAGAGTGCTATTGTTTTATGTACACTAGTTTGTTGGTATTACATTTTGAAGTACCCATGAAAGAATACTTGTCCAATAAAACCAGTCGGTCTATTCCGTCGAATTTAGCATAGGTCTGTTGAAGTGACAGGAGACAGAATTGAGTATGGGAGTGTCAGTACTATAGAAAACAGAAGTGTACAAGTATTGAGCGTCTTGCACATCATCATCATCATCATCATCATCATCATCATCATTACAACAACAACGTACAACAACAACAACAACAACAACCCCACCCCCAAAAAAACTACAGAGAAACAAATAAAAAAATAACCCAACATCATCATCATCATCATCACCACCACCACCACCACTATCATCATCATCATCATCATCATCATCATCATCATCACCAGCTGAAAAACCTCATAGCAATATATATGATATGGACACTTTCTAAATGAAGACATTTTTATTTTCACTTACATGTAAAAGTATGTGCAATTCACATGTGGAACGTAGATGTTGCCCAATCCAGACCATAACATTCAAAAGGGTATTTCAGTGATGACTTTACATTGCTACAACAATAAGACTATTGAGATGCCTAAGATATAAACTACTGAAGTAATCTAAAATTATCGCCTATAAGTTCAAAATCTGGACAACAAAGTGTCGTAGCTCTAACCTCTTAACTGTACAAGTAGGAAGTAGTATTTCAGTGTTACACTGATAACCCTTGACGTATACACACACTGTCCTCGCACATTTGCTGCATTATGAACTGACTGCGCATAAGAAAGGGTCCCCTTGTGAAAATGGATTTGAACATAAATATTTAGCTTGCTTGTACCAGAAAATAAACACAGTGGATGCAATAATTATTATAGTGACCTAACTTTCACAGTAGAGAACTGCCTTGAGACTTGACCATAACAGATGGAAGTTTAAGATTGATATTAAACTGTATTATAAAAAAATCAAAAGGAGAGATATGTGTTGCTACATGATTTTCAATTGTGCAAAATAAATTACGGATATTCACATTTTGAAATGATCGAACATGACAGATTGGAGCTGACTATTAGTATTTTAATAATGTATATGTTATACTTTATGAAGATTTGTGATATTCATTGGACTAAATGCAGTATGACTACCAATATTTATGATTATCATAGGTCCTGCATTTTTGTGGACTATGTTTGGATTCAGACCACTATAGTCAAGTGGTCTGAAGTTGGGATTAATAGCTGCGTCCAAACATGCAATATTTGATTGCTGTATTCTTGCAATCTGGATGTATACATTTAGTTGTGGCTGTCACCTCGGTCGGCTGCTCTAATGGGTAGCACAGCGATTTGGCACCCATTGATGGAGCACCAGGCTCGACATCTTGATCCCTGTGTTAAAGGTGGAAATATAATTTCAATTAATTGTTGTTGTGACCGCAAAACTATTGGTAAAATATTTCATTGGTGTAAACTTTATTGAAAAATTTCACTTTCACCCAATCATTCGTGTCCAGCTGTTAAGATGACTTACAGAAAAAAAAATTTTGTTTTAGAAATTGTGAGATTGGAGTTTTGTACTGAGTTGATTCTTCCACGATAAAATCTTCTCGTGTGAATTTTGTTGAGACTTACTTTGCACTACCCTTCTTTATTCGTTCTTCGCATGGGATTTCGCCACAGAATGGTGCCATGATCAGCTGCTCAAGAGAAAGAGAAACATATTATTCAATATATTAGTTTGGGGCAAGGATAAGCTATGTTTCTATATTTGAAGGTGTATCCTTGTGCAATGAAGTAACCGTTCATTTCACTCTGCAAACATAGAATTGCATCCTCTCTATATACATCCGACCTTTAGTCACAGACAAACATTTTGCAATCTCACAAACGATTGAGTACTCGACCGATGTCACCAACTACACAGGCTATTTTTATCATCTTTGGAGTGAAACTTACATTTTTCTGGTCAAGAAAAGTACAGAACTCGTTCCAATCTGTAGTCACTTTCAAATGTTCATCACGTTGTTTCTTAGCCCTGCAATAACAAAGAATAGTAATCTTATTCAAATGCTAGTCATACACTATTTTCAGCACTTAATCAAAGCACATGGCAGTATAAACGTTAATACAACACAATTGTCCGTTCGGATTTTTGTAATAGTTCAAATGAGAGAGGGAAATAATAAGATAAACTGAATGATGATCTAAGTGTTTGAGTGTTTTAACCTTGAAGAGGGACCTCGTAGGTCAATATCAATGTCTGACTGGCCATTTCTATGTCATATATATGAAATAAATATTCATTACTCACGATGATTCTATGGTGTCATAAGATAAAGATAACACTAGAATATGTATCATTATTTTTTAAACCTAAATACTTGTATATATCTTCACTCTGATAGTACAAAGTACATATATATCTGAAATGCCATATTAACCACCGAAACTCACTTTTTAAAGAGGTTGTCTTGTATATCTTCCAGCAATGACTTGATCTGCTCAACAGCTTTCTCTTCGGACAGCGTAACCTTTTCGCCAGTATCTCGACGCACTGCCACGAACTGCTTCTGCTTCAAGTCCTGTGGTCCCAGTTCTATACGTATGGGCACTCCCTGTCAGAAAGCAAATTAAAGTATTGAATATTTGCTTCATAAAATGCACAAAACAGGGTGATGTAGTAAATCATCTTATTTAGCCCCGGCTTTCCTTTTCCAATTTCGAGTCACACATACAACATTAACTCTATGATTATGAAAGATAGTTTGATTATGTTTAATAGTTAAAAAAAACACCATCTAACCTTTAACTCCCAATGATTGAATTTCCAGCCTGGAGAATAGTTATCTCGGAAATCACCCTTGGCTTTGATATCAGCATCGCTGAATATTATTACGTACTCCTGACACTTTTCCATCAACTCTTTCTTGTCATCTTCAGATAGTGTTGCAGTGATGCCACATGGTACAATGATGGTCTACAGAGAGAACAATTAAAGAAAGGTCACTAAGATACAGTTGTTGGGGAGTAATAACATTCTCCAACATCCTGCGAAATAACCATAATACTACTCCCTGAGTAATGGAATACGTGCTGCTGAACAAAGACAGTTTGAGGACACACAGAAGGTTGTGGGCAGTTTGTTTCGAAAAGTTTCACTGTTTAAGTTACAGGTATGGGGACGAAGAAAATCGTACGTGTACGTCCTTTTAGACTCACTCTAGTAGTACATCCGTTTACAACATTTTATGGAGGATGGGAGCATTACATGTGAAATTAAGGCACTAACCTGTACGCATGCAACTCTTGGTGGTAATACCAGGCCCAGATTATCACCATGCACCATACAAACCACACCGATGGTACGAGTTGTCACACCCCAGGAGTTCCGGTGTACATATTCGTGTTTGGAAGGCTGAAAGAACACAAAGAATGTTCTGAAATTTTCGAATCAAGCAAATGCTGATGTAAAAATCACCCAAGACCTGGTACCACCTACATGTAAATGTTACAAAGCATAAATTTTGCCATCTCTCTCATCGTTTTGGAAATACATGATAAACAATGACAACTAACTGGCTATCTTAATACTAACTATCTAATTAAATGAACTATCTGTTGCTTTTGGTTAATAAAATAGTTTGTGTTAAATTTTGAAAAGTTATAGCTCCCAAGAAAAAAGCGTTGAATGACACATAGTCTTACCTGTGCTGGATCTTCAAATGTAATGTCGAACATCTTAGAGAAATTCTGGCCAAGGTGATGACACGTTGCACCCTACATTTTATAAACAAAGTAATGTGAGTACGATTTGATTTATAATAATATACAACAATACTAAGTTGCTTTGCCATAAGCAAACAATAGGGGCACAGTTATGACCTGATTAAAAAAGAATTCGAAGGGATTGTATTCCAGCCAGTGCTAGTCACTCTGTAACCAGTGATATTGACCATCGAAGAACTGAGTGTCAATCAACGGAGCCAGTTACCTGGATAGCCCTACCATTAGCAGATATGTATGCTTCGACAGTGGTTGTGAAATCAGCTCCGGCAAACCTTTCCTTTTCTGTTTTCTCTCCCTTGACCACTGGAATGGCTAATAATTCCTCATACAACTTGGCATAGAAATCAAGGATGGTATAAACTTCTTCCACGGCATCTGCACGATTCGCCCAGGCTGTGTGACCCTCTTGCCATAGAAATTCACGTGTTCGCAGGAATGGTTGTGGGTGCATAAATTCCCATCGCTGTCAAATACAAAAGCGTATTTTTATGCAAACGGTAAATATGTGAAATATCAAAATAAATCAAAATCACTAGCTAGTCTTTCTACACGATTACCATAATCTATCATTCATTAGATATCCCGTCTTTCTTGTACCCACACACGGATAAGATGGTCAAAGAACTTGATTTATATACCCTTCAATTACAACAAATACATGGTTTAATTCAAATAGGTTTGCAAAGTCTGCTCCCAGAAGCCGCCGAAGTAAACCAGATATGCAAATAGTGTGTGTAAAGGCTCGCGATTTAATTTAAGTCGGGATGCAAATACTTACCACAACATTGCACCATTGGTTTAATTTCAAAGGCAGGTCTCTGTGTGATTGAACCCACTTCGCATATGCTGGATACATAACTAGAAAGGGTAAGTATTTCGGGTTAGTTGAAATCATTGACGTCTAATAATAACATTTCCAAAAATATGTAAAACATATGCAAAATAAATCGTCAACTCTTCGTACATCTGACGTCATAAAACATGTAAACAAAGAATCAAATAAACAAATAAAACACACACAATTAGAACTGATTACCTGTTTCACTAGTTGGTCGAATAGCAATGGGTTCAGGGAGTTGTGATGAACCTGATCTTGTTACCCAGGCAACCTAATTATTTGATATATGTAAATAAAATATATAAATAAAAAATCAAATCAAATCAAATAAATAAATAAATAAATAAATAAGTATATAAAGTTCTGATTTATTGATTCACAATAATTCTTTGTGTATAAATAATGCAATACCTAATTAGTTCTTGCTAATCCCGTAGAGAAGATATGTATAAGTTTCAATAGTCTCAGAATTAATGTTGTAGTTTTGAGATATAGTGTTCACACAATCGACAGACAGACAGGCAGACAGACAGACAGACAGACAGACAGACAGATAAGGACATAACGCACCCTTCTCTTAGCGAAGGTAAAAATGATAGTACGTGTCCTCATTAAAACTGTTGCCTCAGATGGAATAAAGACGCTGCATACATATGCAAATTGCATTAGAATCTTTCATCATTATCATATCGATAACACAAGTTAAACATATTTCAATTAAAACTTAAATCCACAGACAAGGAAAGAAACCTTGAATGCTAATTATAACAAATAGTCAGATACATCACCTCTGGAGCAAAGTCATCAATGTGTGTCTTTTCTCTGTCTAGTGCACTCTGAGATACAAAGATTGGAAAGTAACAGTTTTCGACACCAAGTTTCTTTATCCTCCTATCAAAAAAAGATTTGATTTCCCCCCATATGTTGTACGCCCAGGGACGCAAGACGTAGCAACCACTGACGTCATAGTACTCTATCATTTCAGATTTGGTGATAACCTGTAAATTGAAATGGAATTTGGAGATATAAACATGGTGGCGAGAGGGAGGGAATAACAGAAAGAAGGGTAACGAAAAAAGCGGGCGACAAAGAATTCGTTTATGTGATTTATTCCTTCACTTATATATGATATGCTATATTGTTTAACTATAAACCATTCAGATGTCTTGCAATAATTATATGTATCAAAATAAAATTTGACAAAAGATAATTTCTGTAAATAAAACACTGAAAGTCTACCTGAGAATACCAGTCGGAAAGATTTTCTTCTTTCTTAGCTTCCATACCCAATCTTGATTGTTTCTTGGTTCCGTCTGTACTTGATTTATCAACATTGCTTTTATCAGTTTGATCTTTACCTGGTGGTATAGGAGTATCTTTCTTTTCTTGGTCAGTAGACATCTTGCTTGGTTTTACATCTACTGGAGTGTGGTATCCTTAAATAAACAAATCGTGTACGTACAAATTATGAGGACAATTGGGATCTTTGCTGTGGGGCACATTGCCTCATGGGAGTCAGTAGAAATGTTTATGCAATTAGGTGAACAATGCATATTCATTACATTCACTAAAAACTGCAGTCAGTCCAACTACAATGACAAACCAATTGGGAGACATGAACTTGAGATTGGTAAAATTTGGTTTGATGAATAAAGTTGACAATTCCTTTATAGTCTACGTTAATACTTTATTACCGACGTTTCGACCCCACATGGGAGATCTTAGAGGGATGGGGTGAGGTGGGGGGGGGGGATTTCTTACCGCTGTACTAAGAAACGTACGTGTAATAACTGTGTTGTCTGGTGGTCTGTGGCATGAATTACAATTCATGTCAATACTTATTGAATGAAAAGTTTCTGACCTATGGTGTACATACCTGGAAGTCAGTAGTATAAGTTGCCTCAAGGTTAGTATGTAATAAATCATAATAACGATATACGTGTACGTGAAAGTGCCACTGCCACATTAAGTCATTCGAACAGTTTGACCTCACAACATGAAGTGTTTATAGTGTGCTCGGGACATTTCTAAATTGCTAAAAAGGAAGCAAACCGGTCTACAGTTATTGTACTGAAATGTGAGGATGTTAGTGGACAGGTAAACTGTTATGCATATACTCAAGGGTTGTTGGTTTCGGCCATATTGTTCGGTCACTCACACATAAAACGGATATTTTGACAACATTTGGCTGAACCATAATTCGTGGTGGTGGTGGTGGTGGTGGTGGTGGTGGTGGTGGAAGGGGGTGCAGAACGGATGATTGGGTTAGTAATACGTAAATATTGACATCGCAGTGAAATTTAAAAGGTCAAATTACAATTTATATCGTTATAAATTGGTATAACTATTGCTTACAATTTTACACAGGGTGAAAACGAAACTACACGATATATTTGTTCCATGGGTGAAGACTTGGCGAAATAATTCAGTGTTCGTAACATAGTGAAAAGTAATATAATGTTTGCTCAACATATATGAAGCACGATATTAGTTTTTGAATGTGAACATTTCTGTTTTTATGTAAACCTGGCATAGCGTATACGTAGCCTATTTCCACGAACCAAAAACTGTAGCATCATGCAATTATACATGTACATGTTTACATAGGGGGCAGCATCGCATACGATTATCGGTAAACATAGTAATATATGAATTGGACTTTGCAGCTGTATATTTCAAAATGAAAAATTATCATATAAAATATCATGCAGTGAATTCATAAAATAATGATAGCAGCACAAAATACAACTGACGTATTAAAAGTGGATAAACTACAGTCATTTTTTTAGTAATTCATCAGACCAGGATAAGGCTAGCTATGAGAACATTGTCTTCTCGTCGAAATGTCAAACGTACATGTACAGCGATTACACCACACGGGCACTAGTACTGTTATTCGCTTACCTTTGATTGCACTGACTGACAGGGTAGGGTTTCTTCTCAAAACGTTTCGGACTAGGAAAAGTTTAAGTACTGATTCAGAAAGTTGCATTATGTAGTAACAGTAGTGAGTCGTTAGTGTATCTGATATGAAACCCTTCACTCGTTTTCATTCGTTGCTGACAGGGTAATTCAATTGCTGTTTTATAATCCTGTAAATACTAAAGGCATGATCTGTAGTATGAATGCAACTTTGTACGTATAGTTGGCGCTCTTCAAAACATCAAAAACGTCTGTCGGTGCCAAATCTGTGTAGTCATTGAGAAAGGCGTCAAGACACTGCTGTTAGACAAGATATTTCTATTAATCGTTGATATTAAACCATTACGAACCGTTGTTCGACGCCATGGAATATTACTTTGAAATGGAGTTTCGTACTCCAAAATGTGTTATGTTCCTAATAAACTCCTTTGCAAAGAGGGTGTCAAAGCCGAAGTGAACTTTTACTTTAAACACAGATTCAGCTAATAAATGAATCAAACTGGCATTATGTTGCCATAAAAATTCCACAGCATTCGGTAGGATTCTACACAAAGTCTATAACCATTCCCTAGAAAACTATATCCTTAGATTCTGACAAACATTCACAAAATGGCTGCGTACAGTTAATGAAGCTATGGCAGAAAATTACCCAAGTTTTGACATTTCAAAGTCAATATGTTTCATTTTATTTCCAAAATTCACATACATATCAACAAAGAACTACTAACTCAAGTTGCCAATATGTTTGATTGGACCTTTTCTTTAAAAAGTCAGTGGTTTATTATCAAAGGATTGAATATGTGAGTGGGAATATATAGAAACACAATACAAAATATCTTTGCAGCAAAATTGTGATGTATATATATCAATTTCCAGGCTGGTATTATAAAACTAACAGGACTTGAATCAATCGCTTCGATTCAAATATCACAATGTGGTCAGAAAAAAGCAAAATAAAGACAAGCTAAGAGCCATAATCACCATTTGTTAGGAGGCATAATAAATTACAGTATCACTCACGTCCAACATACACGTTAAATAACCGACTTACTTCTGAACAATATCAATAATTCCAGCCTGGTACCACCATCTGTTTCTCGTCACTTTCATGGGTTGACTATTTTTAATATTTGGATGAAAATAGAACATGTAGTTACCATGGGTCGCTCCAATATAAATTGCCCTACACGGAGCCACCTTCAACATCTGTTCAATCATCGATGAAGATGAGTAGGGAAACTATACTTTCCCTACTCATTTTTTTTGCAGCTTTTCATGTGGTTTTTTTTTCACGTGAAAGTATCTCGGTAGATCACAAAAAGATGGGCGAGGAATGTTTGTGTATAATTTTGTTTGTTGGCGGAAAGATTTGTTCTACTGAATTATTTAAAAGAAAAACGCTCTTTCCTTGATGAGTTAAACACTTTCATAGTTCATTAGTTTATAGCGTGAGCTATCAGCCTGCTAGTTTCACCAGTCATGTCTAGACTATTAAAGTGACCATGTGGATAAGGATTAGGTATTTATTTTTGGATTTCTAATTCATAAAACATTTTTATCATCATGGTTTCCTACTTGAAAAATGAATGTGGAACAACATTGACCAAATCTGTGTTTGTAACTCAATACATTGCAAAAACCTAAACAATGTGTAAAATGTTTGTTATTGTATGTAAAATAACAACGATTGTATTAATCTCTTACAATTGATTTAGTTAATATATACAAGGACTTTTTCAAGTAGGAAGCCATGATAAAATTGTTTCATAAATCAAAATTCCAAAATAAATACACAATCCTTATCCATGTGGCCACTTTGACATTTATATTCCCTACTTAGAAATGTTAATACATTGAAATTATTCATTAAAATTTAAAAAAAACAAATAAAATATACTTTTAATTAAACCTTTATGAAGGATGAAACACAATGGATTTCATAATAACCGCTGAAATGGGACAATAAAAATGATCTCGTACAACAGCTGCAAGGACATTGTGATAATGACATTTAACACATACAAGATACTTATTCTAGCTGTGTATAATTAGATAGAAGGATGACTATATTATGTCTTAACCAGACTACACACACAAACACTCACATGACGCAAATCATAGTAGGAGGAAGCGTTGCCTGTTTAATGTGTGCACGGCCACGCAGAACTTTATTAGAACAATACAAGAAGTACTGAAAAGCCGGACAGCCACACTGGCTACCGGTACGAAACTTGCGAAAGACCCTGGAAAACATTACGGAAGAGGTCTGCATAAAACGAATCTCAAAAAGTACAAGAAGCACCTGGCCGCCCAGGAAAAATCAGAAATAAAAACCCTGCAATTTTTAGGGGAAAAACGTCTGGAAACCTGTACTCGAATGCAATGCTGCAGGTGCTAAAAAAGTCGAGTATCTTTTTTACAGAATACGAAAAAGGCTTTGCAAAATATCAATCGAAGCAAACAACTGAACAAAAAATGAATTCCGAAAGAAACCGAATTTTGCCAGACTAAAAAACAAACTTTTTTTGAAGTGGATATCACTGCACACAGTGGCAATGCTCGACTGACGAATACTCCCAAACATTCGTTTAAATACACCGCGTTGCACAGAACACCTGTGCAAAGCTTGCCAACGTAACGATTAGCACGTAATTACGTCATGCACAGACAATAATTTCCCGCTTTACTTCGAACCACGGGAAATTTAATGTAAACGCTCTCTTAGCCCGTTCACGCTCTCCTAGGTTGTTACTCAGTATTCACATCAGAAAATGTTAGGTTGAATATATTCAAATATTATTTTAAAATACAATGGAATTAAGACTAACGTTTTCCCAACTATATATTGCTTGCTGTCGTTTTAATATTTATATTTATATTTATATTTATAATATTAAATTTAAGAATTTAAGAGGACAAAATATTTATGATAGATCATAATAATAGTTGAGATCTTGATATATATATATATATATATATATATATATATATATATATATATATATATATATATATATATATATATATATGAGAATACTTTGTTACAACATAAATATATCTCAAAAATAATAAACAGATGGTTACAAAATAAAGGCAAACAAATATATAGTAAACTCAAATATATTATATTAGTATTGAAAATCCATCAATGTTCAACAGAACCGTCAGAATTACAGCAATGTTGTACATTTGTTGTAGATTCATTGTGAAATCCGACAGACCGACAATTACAGAATGCAGAGAATTCCTGTAATGTGGGTATTTTTATTGGGAAATATCAACGAAACCTAGGGATATACTAGACTCTCTCACAGTCCTGGGAGCTTCGCATATAATATAGCTAAAACTTGGGTTGTTTTGTTTATCAGATATTCAAATCACAGTCAGGGTTTGTCGTTGAGGAATAACTGTTACTGAGTGTTTCTGTGGGAAGCTTCAGTAAACCATTATTTTTGCATTTAAAATTTAAAAGTAAATATCAATAAATATCTAGGTTTATGGTAAAAGATGTTAAACCTTCTACTTACAATAAATTATGTTGACTGACTGCCACAAATGAATTTTTGTCAAACATTTTACAGTATGCATTGGTTTGCCCATTAACCTGGCGATTGATTTCAATCAAATCTCGATGAAACGGAGCTAATACTAAATTGTATTCGCTGTTGGTGAAACAAATCACCAAGTCGTGTTCTTTCCTAATCCAAATAATGGCCCTTACAAATAAAATATTAACCAGATTTATTTAGTGTATACCAAAAAATTCAAATTTAGACTTATCTTTACGTTTGAGCACATTCAAGGAACGATTTTAATCTTAATGTAACTGCGCATGCGTCTGTATTATTGACCGTCTTATTCTTTGTTTGGCGCAAACATGCCATGGACACTAACAGGAATTTCTGTCGGTACTTCGGCACGTGCTATTTCTGTGAAGGTCTGGGCATCCAATACAAGGAGGAAAGCCTGTTTTGACTCCTGTGATGTTGTGACAGCAGACAATACCACACCTGAATATAAAGGAGAGACATTCTAAATACTAGTATTTGTGTATAATGATAATATCACAAAAAGGGAAAATATGTGCCTTTGGAGAAATTTCTATCCCGGACTAATTAAAATGGAAAATTTGCTTTCTCAGGTGAACTACGAGAACGTATGGGCATGGCATGCAACACATAACATAAAGATTGACTGTTAAAAAAATATTACACTGAAAATTTGGGTCGTTACAATTTTTTCAAACCATCCACCTATAGCTATCAACAATAAATCATTTCAGATTTGTAGTGGTTGTAGAATTTACCTGAAGGGTCATCCTATCCAATTCTCGTCACAATACGAATACATGAAGTGTTATTGTACAGTAACTGAGCGTTGAAAACCTATTAAATGAAAACATACCTTCATCTTCTTCCTTTGCATCTGGTGCAGGTACAAATATAGGTTCAGATGCGAAGCAGTGTTCTTCATGCCAAAGTTTGTGCGTCTTCTCTTTGGCATCCATTTTTACCAGCTATGCAGACATAAATTATAGTAATGGAAGACTGCTTGATATGATTGCAAAAGGCCCAAATTATCTCACTATCTCCCGCTATAAATGATGACGACCAGACAACTTTTGTTCCTACTATACCAACATTTACCTGCATCAGTTCTCGATATACTTAACAACTCGAAATATTTCCAATTTTATTTTCGAAAAAAAATAGAATTTTTTAACATTATGCATAATTCTTAAATCTGCCTCTATATCTTCATCGCTGTCTCCTACACACTCAGCTGATATCACGTGACTGGTTCATCTTTTAAAAGCAGAACTTGAAATTCTTCGTATGATGTTTGTAATTGTCACGATTGCTCTTTGTGTATATAAGTTATTATTTACAAAATTTGTTCAATCATAGAAACAAACTTAACTTACGTCTTGAAAGAATCTTCCCATTCCATATGCATATCTGTATGGTTTGGTATTATAATGATCATAGTTCATTCTGGGTAATTCAAGTTCTGAAATGTACATGTAAAATTGTTATTTTACCTGCATACAAGGGCTTTCTTTGCTGACATCTTTAATATATCATTCATCTGTGTACCTTTTGGTAAGGCTCTCTGTGTGGTTATTTCAGTAAATGTAAGTAGTTTACCAGGTGTGAGATTCTATGAATGCAGGGTTCTACGTACCCAGTATAGTATGCTATGAGTGCATATAATTAAGAGGTAACCGTGTGCTTATATACAACACACATCAACAGTAAATGTTGAAATCTAGAACAGTGACACGGTTTAACTGCTTAAAGGATGACATTGTTGATATTGGTGACTGAAATATGAAGTTAAGACATTCCTATTTCACTTACCATAGTCTATGAGTGGTTCATACATACAATATACGCTGTTATTTCCCTTCTTAACAGCTGAAGCAGTCATACCTTCTAGTTTGACACATTCCGTCCCTAATGCGGCTTTCTGTATATTTTTTTTCCATTGAAGAAAATCAATCAATCAATCAATCAATCAATCAATCAATCAATCAATCAATCAATCAATCAATCAATCAATCAATCAATCAATCAATCAAATAATGAATAAATCAATCAATCAATCAATCAATCAATCAATCAATCAATCAAATAATTTTCAAAATTCGATACGACGTTGATCGATGTTAAAATTGCCAACATTCATCTTGATAATGTAATCATTCAAAATTGTGTACGAAGGTATTTTAGGAACAAAATACTTAGTATGTCACCACTTCTGTTCAATTATCACTCCTATCTTGTTTTAGAATACTCACTCCATATTTCATCATCGCCCTTGCATCTTGCCACTACAAATGCATGCAGGCCAACATGTATAATATTGGACTAGTAGTCTAAGAATAGTCTACATTTCCTTTTACACTTTTGCATTTTTATAACCCGTCAGCTGTGTAATAAGAGCGAGTGAATGACTCGCTTTTTAAAACAAGTCACGTCTTGTGGATAATCATTGGGTGCGGACCCCAAAAACAATTTGATTGGTTGTATTGCAAAATACTATGTACTGCATATGCCTTCCCGTATAGATTGAATACATGTCATGGTGAACAATATAAGTCATTATATATATATATTTTTTAAATCCAGTTGCAGCTAGTGCAGTTTTAGCGTGTATGTATCCACATAGCCTGATGAAAGATTCGCTGTTTGCTAAACAGAGCGCCACCAACGACGAATCTCGCAGTTTATTATCCGAATCGAGGCAAAGGCAAAGTATATGTACTTTTAAAAAATAAACAAAACTTGTAAATTACTTACCTTGTCTATACTTAAAGGCAAAACAAATCTCCATGGTTGGGGACCTCTTGGTACAATACCCTTCCGTAGTGGCTCTAGATACAGATCGGGAAATACGTCGCCATCTTTGTAACCGCTGACATCTGCTATGATGTGACCATCCTCTTCATAAGTATTAATGTGGTGAAACATGAAGAATGGAATGGTTGTATACTTGATAGGTAGAACCTCACCAGTATCACGTTTAACCACGTAGAAACGAGCTGGTTGATCTCCGCGGTACTCAAAACAGTCAAGAACTGATTTGTCTGTCATATTCCTGAATTGTAATTTCAGGAGATTGATCACCAATGACTGCTCCACGAAGACGAAGTAATTTTCACTCATACCAAAACTGTGATAGTACGAAGGATGGAACTGACTCACTGGAAAGGAGCATACTAGGGAAGCGTCTTTCAGTGGATCGTCGGTGCCTGTTCATTGATCAAGAAATATAAATATGCTGCTATATTGTAATTATCTACCTAGCTGTATAATTGGGGACCTGGTAGGATAAAAGTTGCAATGTGAATGCTTTAATCCTATGCGCTTATAAAGGCTGCATTGGATTGTATGCTCCCAGGGAGTTGAGGATTAAAATGTCCGTTGTGCCGCTATAGATGCCAGGGGTAATAATTGGAAAGCGCTTTGACCACAAAGTGGGAAAGTATTATACAAAAAGCAAACTTCAATATGCATGTGCTCAGTTAAAAAAAAACTAAAATTACAAACAGCACAATTTCGTTCAAAAAATGATGCAAATTAAGACTCTGTGTATAAAGGCCACATCTTCATAACATAAGTTCATCTTGATTAATAGCAGCCAAACAAAGTGTTGAAATTAAATAGGACACAAACATTATATACATACCGGGGCTTGGTTTCGGGATTTTTACAATCTTGTACGATGAATTAAAGGCAAAGTTTGATCCCATATTGTATAGATCTCCATTTTCAGCCGTGTGGGGATGAGCAGTTGAAGTATGTAGGGCAAAATACTGTGAGATATCAAACTGCAAAGAAATGACAGTGTGCTTCCATTAGTCGGATCATTATCAGTGGATGTGTACACTTACTATGCAATGCACATTGCCAGTGAGGTTGTTCTAGGATTAGCACTATACTAGTGACTAATGAATGCAAATCTGGTAAACTCTGATAAGACAGTGATAACTGTCGGAAATAGGCAAAAACAGTGAAAGGGAACAATAGTTATGGTGGCAATATTTAAAATTTGAAATATGAAGAAAAATGATATGAGAAATCCGTAAAATCGCGAGAACAAAATTAATTATTCATCCTTTACCCTGCGCTCACACATGTGACAAGTCATCGTCATACATCACACGCCCTCTACGGTGAGTCTTATCAGCCAACGCCGAAATTCATTATTTTTCTTTGCGTCAGCCAGGAAAAATTGCTCCGGCTTGCGAGAATGGTGACACGTGGCCTTGACTATCAATTGCATATTTGTATATGTCGTCAACTGGTCAAAACCTTGGGGCCGGGCATATCACCCGGAGTTGTTTACTGGTAATTAACTGACCTTTTGGTTCATGTCATTCAGGGAGTCTTTGTCGGCTTTCATTATCTGGGTACCTTCTCCATACACGTAGAAATCCTCACCAATCTGAACCCAGCTGATGGCATTGTTATCCGACTGTGAATCACCATCATCATCAATGAAATACGAAAATATTTTCCGAAAAATACTTTTACAAGGATCAGGAGAGGCCCTTGTACCTGCTTCGGTGACAATGATTCTATTGGCCTCCAACGATTTCTTGTAAGTCTCACTTCGTAGGTATTGGCTTTGAAAAGTGACGTCACCATCGCTGATGTTAAAGCGAAGTAACAAAGCCAAACCATCAAACCAATGATTATACTTGTCTTTTCCAACTTCAAACATATTGGACCCCACACGAAGTAGGCTGCCCTTTAACCAACTAGGAATCACACCTGTAAAATAACAAGGGGTTTCAATACTTATTAAAGGGTTGCCAAGGGTATTTTCGTACTCCGTACTCCGTAATCGGGCCATTTTATTTTTTTCTAAATTGTCAACTGTTCCAATAAAGTCCGTAAAATCACCAGAGTCGTAATTCAGTAGTCGACGTACTGCTTAAATCAACTATTTACTTTTGACTGTAATCTGTACCACTGTACTTTTTATACGTACAAGAACAGATTTAAACTGAATGCATCCCATAAGGGCAATACCATAGATTTGTTGGTCCTACACATATTGTTGGAATGCAAAAGTCTGAGCTATAACTCTTTTACATGATGTACCTCTTAATTGGAAAATAAATTAATTATATGAAACTATATGAAATTTAAAGCATACCTAATAATAAAAAAATGATTATTTATGCAAATTACACATCACAATTCCATACTACTTTTAAAAAATAACATTATGTCAAATACGTGTGATTTGTTATGTCTTATGTGTGTACTAAGTTAGATGAATTTTGAAGTATGCATTCTTAAGAAATAACCTGGTTACTGAAAATTATTATTTGTGCAAATTACTCATCAGACCTTTAAAAAAAAGCTATGCCAACACGCTTACAGGTTTTAACCACATTTTATGGAATTTGAAGTGTGCATTCTTCCATATGGCTTAATTACCCAAAATTATTAATTATGAAAATTGCTTATCAAAACTAAAACTGTTGTTGTTGTTGTTGTTGCTGTTGTTGTGGTTGTTGTTGTTGTTGTTGTTGTGTTTTATAAATATTAAAATAAAATTATTCATTCTGTGGTACTAGGATGCCGGATTTGTGATTTATATTTTCTCGACCATTGTATGGGCAGTAAATCTTGTATTTTGAATCAAAAAAGGCAATCATGTTCTATGTTGCCTGACTGTGTCATCAGTATAACATCAAATTATCAAGCAGTACATTTCAAATTCTGATTTCAAGTCACCGTCTAATTTTAAAATCATAAAAGTACCTTTTATACTTGCAGAAATAGGTGTCATTGTCTCCTCTTTAGGTGTGTGATATATCGATCCCAAATCAGCATTGTATTGTTGATCCACTTTGCTTTCCTCGGAGGACATGTTGGCGTAGTTATTCCTAGATCCTAGGTCCTACTTCGTAAAACGAATTCGAGCATGCGCACAGCTGTATTTGATACGTCTAATTATACACAGCTAGAATAAATATCTTGCATGTGTTAAATGGCATTATGACAATGTCCTTGCAGCTGTTGTACGAGATCATTTATTTGTATTGTTCCATTTCAGCGGTTATTATGTAATCCACTGTGTTTCATCCTCATAAAGGATTAATATAACGTATATTTTGTTTGTTTGTCTGCTTGCTTGCTTGAAATTTTATTGTACTAAAGTTTCTAAGCAGGGAGTATATATGTCAAAGTGGCCTTATGGATAAGGATTGTGTATTCATTTTGGAATTTTGATTTATGAAACAATTTTATCACGACTTCCTGCTTGAAAAATCAACGTCGAAGAACATATGCCAAGTCCTTGTATGTATTACAAAATGTAACTATTTTGTAAGAGATTAATACAATGGTTGTTATTTTACATACAATAACAACATTTTACACATTGTTTAGTTTTTTGCAATGTATTGAGTTACAAACACAGATTTGGTCAATGTTGTGCCACATTCGTTTTTCAAGTAGTTAACCGTGATAAAAATGTTTTATGAATTAAAAATCCAAAAATAAATACCTAGTCCTTATCCACATGGTCACTTTAATAGTCTAGACATGATGACTGGTTAAACTAACAGGCTGATAGCTCACGCTATAAACTAATGAACTATGAAAGTGTTTAACTCATCAAGGAAAGAGCGTTTTTCTTTTCAATAATTTCAGTAGAACAAATTTTTCTGCCAACAAACAAAACTATACACAAACATTCCTCGCCCAGCTTTTTTGTGATCTACCGAGATACTTTCACATGAAAAAAAAACATGAAAAGCTGCAAAAAAATGAGTAGGGAAAGTATAGTTTTCATCGATGATTGAACAGTTGTTGAAGGTGGCTCCGTGTAGGGCAATTTATATTGGAGCGACCCATGGTAACTACATGTTCTATTTTCATCCAAATATTAAAAATAGTCAACCCATGAAAGTGACGAGAAACAGATAGTGGCACCAGGCTGGAATTATTGATATTATTCAGAAGTAAGTCGGTTAACGTGTATGTTGGACAAGGGGTTACACTATAATTAATTATGCCTCCCAACAAATGGTGATTATGGCGCCTACATTGCTTTTTTTCTGACCACATTGTGATATTTGAATCAAAGCGATTGTTTCAAGTCCTGTTAGTTTTATAATACCAGCCTGGAAATTGATATATACATCAATTTTTTGTTGCAAAGGTATTTTGTATTATGTTTCTATATGTTCCCACTCGCATATTCAATCCTTTAATAGTAAACCACCGACTTTTAAAGGAAAGGTCAAATCAAACATATTTGCAACTTGCGTTTTAGTAGATCTTTGTTGATATGTACGTGAATTTTAGAAATAAAATGAAACATATAATGACTTTGAAATGTCAAAACTTGGGTAATTTTCTGCCATGTTGAGCTTCATTAACTGTACGCAGCCATTTTAGGAATGTTTGCCAGAATCTAAGGGTATAGTTTTCTAGGGAATGGTTATAGACTTTCTGTAGAATCCTACCGAATGCTATGGAATTTTGTAAATATTTGATGGAAATTTGAATTCGTGGATTGGACTTTTATAAGAAATGTTCTATTACTACAGAAATGATAGGTTTGTCGACTATATTTTCATGAAAACACAATGCCAGTTTGATTCATTTATTAGCTGAATATGTGTTTAAAGTAAAAGTTCACCTCTGGTTTGACGCCCTCTTTGCAAAGGGGTTTATCAGGAACATAACACATTTTAGAGTACGAAAATCCAATTTAATGTAATATTCCATGGCGTCGAACGAACGTTCGTAAAGGTAAGATGAAAAAAACATAGAAATATCTTGCTAACAGAAGTGTCAAGATACCCATGTCAATGACTACACAGAGTTGGCACCGACAGAAGTTTTTGAAGTTTTAAAGAGCGCCAGCTATACGTACAAAGTTGCATTCATACTTGAGATCATGCCTTTAATTTCCTGTAGTATTTACAGGATTATAAAACAGCAATTGATTTACCCAGTCAGCAACGAATGACAACGAGTGAAGGGTTTCATATCAGATACACGAACGACTCACTACTGTTACTCAACTTTTCTGAATCAGTACTTAAACTTTTCCTAGTCCGAAACGTTTTGAGAAGAGGCCCTGCCCTGTCAGTCAGTGCAATCAAAGGTAAGCGAATAACAGTACTAGTGCCCGTGTGGTGTAATCTCTGTACGTTTGACATTTTCGACAAGAAGACAACGTTCTTATAGCTAGCCTTATGGATTTTATGCATTCTGGTCTGATGAATTACTAAAAAAATTATTGTAGTTTATCCACTTTTGTGACGTCAGTTGTATTGTTTGCTGATATAGTTATTTTATGAATTCACTGTATGATATATTATAAGATAATTTTTCATGTTGAAATATACAGCTTAGTCCAATTCACATATTACTATGTTTACCAAATCGTTTGCGATGCTGCCCCCTATGTATAATGTATACTTGATGATGCAACTGTTTTTGGTTCGTGGTAAAATCGGTTACCCTATGCCAGGTTTATAAAAACAGAAATATTCACACTCAAAAACTAATATCGTGCTGTATATGTTGAGGTATACTGCAAACGTTATCTTACTTTTCACTATATGTTACGAACACTGAATTATTTCGCCAAGTCGTCACCCATGGAACAAATATATCGTGTAGTTTCGTTTTCAGCCTGTGTAAAATTGTAAGGAATAGTTATACCAACTAATGAAAAATTACTAATTGACCTTTTAGATTTCACTGCGATGTCAATAGTAAAGTATTACTAACCCAACCATCATTTCCGCAACCCCAACCCTCTCCACTGTCACCACCACCACCACCACCACCACGAATTATTGTTCAACCAATGTTGTCAAAATATCCGTTTTATGTTTGAGTGACTGAACAATATGGCCGAAGTCAACAACCCTTGAGTATACATTACAGTTTACCTGTCCACTAATATCTTCACATTTCAGTACAATAACTGTAGGCCGGTTTGCTTCCTTTTTATACTGGTCATTTTTTTAGCAATTTAGAAATGTCCCGAGCACCCTATAAACGTTTCATGTTGTGAGGTAAAACAGTTTGAATGACTTCCTTTAAGCTATGTGGCAGTGTACTTACACACGTATATCGTTATTATGATTTATTACATACTAACCTTGAGGCAACTTATTTTACTGACTTCCAAGTATGTACACCATAGGTCAGAAACTTTTCATTCAATAAGTATTGACATGAATTGTAATTCATTCCACAGACAACACAGTTATTACACGCACGTTTCTTAGTGCAGCGGTAAGAAATGCCCCCACCCCACCCCACCCCTCTAAGATCTCCCATGTGGGGGTCAAAACGTCGGTAATAAAGTATTAACGTAGTTTAGACTATAAAGGAATTGTCAACTTTATTCATATTTACCAATCTCAAGTTCACGTCTCCTAATTGGTTTGTCATTGAAGTTGGACTGACTGCAGTTCTCGACCAGCTTCATGACGTTTTTACTGAATGTAATAGCCACTTAAAAGTCATGAATATTCATTGTTCACTTAATTGCATAAACATGTCTACTGACTCTCATGGGGCAATGTGGCCCATAGCAAAGCCCCCAATTGTCCTCATAATTCGTACGTACACCATTTGTTTATTTAAGGATACCACACTCCAGTAGATGTAAAACCAAGTAAGATGTCTACTGACCAAGAAAAGAAAGATACTCCTATACCACCAGGTAAAGATGAAACTGATAAAAGCAATGTTGATAAATCATTATATGAAAAATCAAGTACAGACGGAGCCAAGAAACAATCAAGATTGGGTATGGAAGCTAAGAAAGAAGAAAATCTTTCCGACTGGTATTCTCAGGTAGACTTTCATTTTATTTACAGAAATTATCTTTCGTCAAATTTTATTCTGAATTTGCCAATACGTTTCTTATCAATAGGTACCATAAGTGCCATCAAGATTTGTTCCAACACATGGGATTTTTCGTACATACAATTATTTCAAGACATCTGAATGGTTAAACATACATTGTATATCATATAGTAAAGGTGAAGGAATAAAGCACATAAACGAATTCTTTGTCGCCCGCTTTTTTCGTTACCCTTCTTTCTGTTATCCCCCTCCCTCTCGCCACCATCTTTATATCCCCAAATTCCATTTCCATAGGTTATCACCAAATCTGAAATGATAGAGTACTATGACGTCAGTGGTTGCTACGTCTTGCGTCCCTGGGCGTACAATATATGGGAGGAAATCAAATTGTTTTTTGATAGGAGGATAAAGAAACTTGGTGTCGAAAACTGTTACTTTCCAATCTTTGTATCTCAGAGTGCACTAGAAAGAGAAAAGACACACATTGCTGACTTTGCTCCAGAGGTGATGTATCTGACTATTTGTCATAATTAGTATTCAAGGTTTCTTTCCTTGTCTGTGGATGTAAGTTTTAATTGAATAATGTTTATCGATATGATAATGATGAAAGATTCTAATGGAATTTATATATGTATGCAGCGTCTTTATTCCATCTGAGGCAACAGTTTTAATGAGGACACGTACTATCATTTTTACCTTCGATAAGAGAAAGGTGCGTTATGTCCTTGTCTGTCTGTCTGTCTCTGTCTGTCTGTCTGTCTGTCTGTCTGTCTGTCTGTCTGTCTGTCGATTGTGTGAACTCTATATCTCAAAACTATATTATTAATTCTGAGACTATTGAAACTTATACATATCTTCTCTATGGAATTAACAAGAACTAATTAGGTCTTGCATTATTTATACACAAAGAATTATTGTGAATCTGTAAATCAGATCTTTTATATATTTAATTATTTATTGATTTGATTTGATTTGATTTTTTATTAATATCATAATATTATTGACGTATATCAAATAATTAGGTTGCCTGGGTAACAAGATCAGGTTCAACAGAACTCACTGAACCCATTGCTATTCGACCAACTAGTGAAACAGGTAATCAGTATTAATTTTGAGTTTGTTTTATTTGTTTATTTATTTATTTATTCATTTATTTGTTTATTTGTTTGTTCGTTTACATGTTTTATGACTTCAGACGTACGAAGAGTTGACGATTTATTTTGCATATGTTTTACATATTTTTAGCAATGTTATTGTGAGACGTCCATGATTTCAACTAATAACCTGAAATACTTACCCTTTCTAGTTATGTATCCAGCATATGCAAAGTGGGTTCAATCACACAGAGACCTGCCTTTGAAATTAAACCAATGGTGCAATGTTGTGGTAAGTATTTCAATCTCGACTTAAAGTAAATCACGAGCCTTTACACACAATATTTGCATATCTGGTTTACTTCGGCGGCTTTGCAAGCCTATATGCCCTAACCCATGTAATTGTTGTAATTGAAGAGTATATAAATTAAGTTCTTTGACCATCTTACACGTTTGTGGGTACAAAAATTATAGGATATCTAATAAATGACAGATTATGGTAATTGTGTAGAAAGACTAGCTAGTGATTTTTTTTCTTTTGATTTATTTTGATATTTCACATATTTTCCGTTTGCATAAAAAATACGCTTTTGTATTTGACAGCGATGGGAATTTAAGCACCCACAACCATTCCTGCGAACACGTGAATTTCTATGGCAAGAGGGTCACACAGCCTGGGCGAATCGTGCAGATGCCGTGGAAGAAGTTTATACCATCCTTGACTTCTATGCCAAGTTGTATGAGGAATTATTAGCCATTCCAGTGGTCAAGGGAGAGAAAACAGAAAAGGAAAAGTTTGCCGGAGGTGATTTCACAACCACTGTCGAAGCATACATATCTGCCAATGGTAGGGCTATCCAGGTAACTTGCTCCGTTGATTGACACTCGATTCTTCAATGTTCAATGTCACTGGTTACAGAGTGACTAGCACTGGCTGGAATACAATCCCCTTCGAATTCTTGTTTAATTAGGTCATAACTTTGCCTCTATTGTTTGCTTAAGGCAAAGCAAGTTTGAACAAGTTTGAAGAAGAAGAATATTGTTGTTTATTAACTTTAAATTTGATAGACTTCTGTTGTTATAAATCAAATCGTACTCACATTCCTTTATCTATAAAATGTAGGGTGCAACGTCTCATCACCTTGGGCAGAATTTCTCTAAGATGTTCGACATTACATTTGAAGATCCAGCACAGGTGAGACTACGTGCCATTCAACGCTTTTTTCAAGGGAGCTATAACTTTTCAAAATTTAACACAAACTATTATATTAACCAAAAACAACAGATAGTTCATTTAATTAGATAGCTTGTATTAAGATAGCCAGTTAGTTGTCATTGTTTATCATGTATTTCCAAAACGATGAGAGAGATGGCAAAATTTATGCTTTGTAACATTTACATGTAGGTGGTACCAGGTCTTGGGTGATTTTTACATCAGCATTTGCTTGATTCGAAAATTTCAAAAATTCTTTGTGTTCTTTCAGCCTTCCAAACACGAATATGTACATCAGAACTCCTGGGGTGTGACAACTCGTACCATCGGTGTGGTTTGTATGGTACATGGTGATAATCTGGGCCTGGTATTACCACCAAGAGTTGCATGCGTACAGGTTAGTGCCTTAATTTCACATGTAATGCTCCCATCCTCCATAAAATGTTGTAGACGGATGTACTACTAGAGTGAGTCTAAAAGGACGTACACGTATGATTTTCTTCGTCCCCATACATGTAACTTAAACAGTGAAACTTTTCTAAACAAGCTGTCCACACCCTTCTGTGTATCCTCAAACTGTCTTTGTTCAGCAGCACGTATTCCATTACTCAGGGTTTAGTATTATGGTTATTTCGCAGGATGTTTGTAAATTTTGGAGAATATTATTACTCCCCAACAACTGTATCTTAATGACCTTTCTTTAATTGTTCTCCTTGTAGACCATCATTGTACCATGTGGCATCACTGCAACACTATCTGAAGATGACAAGAAAGAGTTGATGGAAAAGTGTCAGCAGTACGTAAAAATATTCAGCGATGCTGATATCAAAGCCAAGGGTGATTTCCGAGATAACTATTCTCCAGGCTGGAAATTCAATCATTGGGAGTTAAAGGTTAGATGGTGTTTTTTGACTATTAATCATAATCAAACTATCTTTCATAATCATAGAGTTAATGTTGTATGTGTGACTCGAAATTGTAAAAGGAAAGCCGAGGCTAAGTTGATTTACTACATCGCCCTGTTTAAGTTTTGTGTATCTTGTGGTGCATTCACTACATGAAGTGAATATGCAATACTTATATCAATTTGCTTTCTGACAGGGAGTGCCCATACGTATAGAACTGGGACCACGGGACTTGAAGCAGAAGCAGTTTGTTGCAGTACGTCGAGATACTGGCGAAAAGGTTTACGCTGTCCGAAGAGAGAGCTGTTGAGCAGATCAAGTCATTGCTGGAAGATATACAAGACAACCTCTTTAAAAAGTGAGTTTCGGTGGTTAATATGGCATTTCAGATACATATGTACTTTGTACTATCAGAGTGAAGATATATACAAGTATTTAGGTTTAAAAAATAATGATACATCTTCTAGTCTTATCTTTATCTTATTACACCATAGAGTTATCGTGAGTAATGAATATTTATCTCATATATATGACATAGAAATGGCCAGTCAGACATTGATACTGACCTGTGAGGTCCCTCTTCAAGGTTAAAACACTCAAACACTTAGATCATCATTCAGTTTATCTTATTATTTCCCTCTCTCAGTTGAACTTGTACAAAAATCAGAACGGACAATTGTGTTGTGTTAACGTTTCTACTGCCATGTGCTTTGATTTAACTGTCGAACATAGTGTATGACTATAGCATTTGAATAAGATTACTATTCTTTGTTATTGCAGGGCTAAGAAACAACGTGATGAACATTTGAAAGTGACTACAGATTGGAACGAGTTCTGTACTTTTCTTGACCAGAAAAATGTAAGTTTCACTCCAAAGATGATAAAAATAGCCTGTGTAGTTGGTGACATCGGTCGAGTACTCAATCGTTTGTGAGATTGCAAAGTGTTTGTCTGTGACAAAAGGTCGGATGTATATAGAGAGGATAAAATTCTATGTTTGCGGATGGATATGAACGGTTACTTCATTGCACAAGGATACACCTTCAAATATAGAAACATAGCTTATCCTTGCCCCAAACTAATATATTGAATAATATGTTTCTCTTTCTCTTGAGCAGCTGATCATGGCACCATTCTGTGGCGAAATCCCATGCGAAGAACGAATAAAGAAGGGTAGTGCAAAGTAAGTCTCAACAAAATTAACGAAAAGATTTTATCATGGAAGAATCAACTCAGTACAAAACTCCAATCTCACAATTTCTTAAACAAGATTTTTTTTCTGTAAGTCATCTTAACAGCTGAACATGAATGATTGGGTGAAAGTGGAGTTTGTCAATAAATTTTACACCAATGAAATATTTTACCAATAGTTTTGCGTTCACAACAATTAATTGATCATGTTGTTTATATTTCCAACTTTAACACAGGGATCAAGATATCGAGCCTGGTGCTCCATCAATGGGTGCCAAATCGCTGTGTTACCCATTAGAGCAACCAGTCGAGGTGACAGCCACAACTAAATGTATACATCCAGATTGCAAGAATACAGCAATCAAATATTGCATGTTTGGACGCAGCTATTAATCCCAACTTCAGACCACTTGACTATCGCAGTCTGAATCCAAACATAGTCTACAAAAATACTGGACATACGATAATCATAATATTGGTAGTCATACTGCATTTAGTCCAATGAATATAACATAATGTAATATACATGTAATTGTAGATTATTAAGATACTAATGGTCATCTGTCATGTTCGATCATTTCGAAATGTGAATATCCGTGATTTATTTTGCAAACTTGAAAATCGTGTAGCAACAAATATCTCTCCTTTTGATTTTTTTTAATGATTTAATACAGTTGAATATCAATCTTAAACTTCCATCTGTTATGGTCAAGTCTCAAGGCAGTTCTCTCTTGTGAAAGGTAGATCACTATAATAATTATTGCATCCATTGTACTTATTTTCTGGTACAACCAAGCTAAATATTTACGTTCAAATCCATTTTCACAAGGAGGACGCTTTCTTATGCGCAGTCAGTTCATAATGCAGCAAATGTGCGAGGACAGTGTGTGTGTGTGTGTACGTCAAACGTTGTCATTATAACACTGAAATACTACTTCCTACTTATACAGTTAAGAGCTACGACACTTTGTTGTCCAGATTTGGAACTTATAGGTGATAATTTTAGATTACTTCAGTAGTTTATATCTTAGACATCTGAATAGTTTTATGGTTGTAGCAATGTAAAGTCATCACTGAAATACCCTTTCGAATGTTATGGTCTGAATTGGGCAACATCTACCTTCCATATGTGAATTGCACATAATTTTACATGTAAGTAAAAATAAAAATTCTTCAGTTAGAAAGTGTCTATATATATATTGCTATGAGTTTTTTCAGCTGATGATGGTGGTGATGATGATGATGATGATGATGATGATGATGATGATGATGATGATGATGATGATGATGATGATGATGATGATGGTGGTGGTGGTGGTGGTGGTGATTATGATGTTGGGTTGTTTTTTGCTTTGTTTTTGTTTGGGATTCTTTGGGGGTGGGGTTGTTGTTGTGATGATGATGATGATGATGATGATGATGATGATGATGATGGTGATGTGCAAGACGCCCAATACTTTTACAGTTCTGTTTTCTATAGTACTGACACTCCCATACTCAATTCACTGTATGTTGGGCAGCTTTTATAATACACCTGTCTATGCTGTGATAAAAAATCTAAAAACAATGATCCAGCGGGCCAGCTAGCCTGTCTCCTGTCACTATAACGTACCTATGCTAATTTCAACGGAATAGACCCACTGGTTATATTGGGCAAGTATTCTTTCATGGGTACTTCAAAGTGTAATACCAATAAACTATTGTACATAAAACAATCGCACTCTCAACTCTTTTGTCAATATACCGAACCAGTCAACACGGACTGGTACCAACTTAGTTGTAGCACTTGATATCACCAGGATTACAAATGCTGACCTGTGAAATCGTTTAACTGATCGAGAACAATCTATCATTGTGTATGTGTATTGTTTCGTTTCGTGGTTCCTCTTACCAAATGCACTATTGTTGACACCAGCATGATTCAGCCGTGGATAGAGTGGGGTAGCTTTGTGTCAGATCACCCCAGTGTAAGTTCACTAAACATTACATTTAGTCTCTAAATGTAGATTTATACCTTGGCCTCTGTAATATTGCTTGTAAATATGAACTTGACAATGTATTAGCATACAAAACGTCCTGCCCAGTAGACAAACCATGTGTGAACAATGTATATTTATATCAAACTGAAAGTTGTGATTTGAATATTACCTTTTTATTATGCTGGTAACAGTGATATGGAGGTGTGTTGAGTTTTACATTAAAAATCAGCCATCCTTTTATCAGACATTGAGTCATAATAAAATATAGTTGTCGCTTATTGTTTGAATTTAATTCATACCCAGCGAATTCTGGTCTATAAATTGGAACCATTCCAAACAAAGCAATATTCTAAAGATAGAAACATACTGTTTAGCATATCATAACCACAGCTGCTGGAACCTATGACACGAGTGTTCCTTTTAACTAGGGAAACCATGCTGTTCGCGTTTGTGATAATTTTAGGTTGTCGAGCGTATCACCCTTTAATGGTGCCAATATGCAACGATTTGTACCAAAAATAATAAAAAGAATTCAAAGGTACTTTTTGTGCTCCATGAATGTATAATACACAAGACAGCGGCATTGGCGGTCTTGTATACGATTTATAGTATACTACATAAGGTAATTTCATTCTTTGACCAGCATACGAATATATATCACATGTATGAATTACGTCGTCCATTTACGATGAAATAGAAACTTAACCGGAGATGTGATACACCTGGCAAAGGGGGAAATGGCCAGGGTGTATCGAGCTAGGGATATGAACCGGGGAGCAATATAAACCAATATTGCCCGGTAAGTGTTTTGCCTCTGTGTCGGTGTTTATTTAATTACAGCCAACAATTAAATGTCCATCTGACTAAGTCAGATAATAGGCACCATTTTCTATTGTTGTAGACAAATACACAGCCATTGATATTCCAGTTTATCATGTCAATACATAGCATGTAATATTAATTTCCATTTCTACCAGACATATGGCAAACGAATAGTGGTCTGAATCATGTCCAGCGACATGTTAGAGGAATACCATATCGATAAACATGCATGAACACGTGTACATACGCATGCACCACTAGCTATTAATTTCAAAGAGCTCCACCAACGAACCATTGTGAATGTAAATTAATCTACATGACGATTCACCTCCAAATATGGATTGGTTATTCAAAAGCTTACAACTACTTCAACCAATTAATATGTTCTCTATGGTCACATTTTGGTAGTTTTACCAACTAAGTTCTAACATTACTATCAAGAACCTCCTTTATCAAACCTCACAAACCTCTCAGCATCGAAGTAAGTGATTATTTTAACTACTTTATTTTAGGGTAGTAATCCTTCGAACTCAAAGTTGAATTTTTCAATCGTTTTGTTCATGGTACATACTTGACATGAATTACGTTATTTTGAATAAAAAAAGGCGTCGTTAAGGTTTGAAAATTGAAATATATATTCATAAGACAGAAATTTCTTCAAATCTGCTGTGCGACTCCTCTCAATGAGTGATTTGCGTTCGACCTCTAGACAATGCGCGATTGTCATGTTTTGAATCTGTTTACAAGTACACGTAAATTAATCGATTACAAAAGTGTTGTATATGATTACAAATACTGTCATAACTCAATGACACAAGTTCCATAGGTTTGCGCCTCCGCGAATCTTACATTGCGTCGAACTCGCCGAAAGTCTAGCCAACTTAAATCTTATTTTGTACTCCTACAAGCCCTACACGGGATGATTTTTCCACTCATATTTGTCTACGTGACAAAATCATGGTGATATTACAATGTAAAAGATCTTGCATTTAAAAATTATAAAATCTTGTCTTTACTCGATTCGGTTTGTAAATTTTGAGCAATTATAGTTTTGTTTTCCAAAATAAGGTAAATTTTGTATTTGATGGAGACGCTGTATTTCTTACAAGTGTTCGTGTCGCTGTGTTCGTTCTGTTTAGTGCCATGTAGCAAACACTACACAAAGTCGAACATATGAATTCTTCGTACAATGGCCTGAACGATGACGCCCCCTCTAGATCTAGGAGGATAAACTCAATAGTTATATATGGCATTGTTAAACCTGATAGCGATCGCTAATAGGCGTATAAAAGACTAGTGAAATTTATCGAAACAAATTGTATCAAACAAATCAGTGACCACAATTACATTTTCACCAAGAGCGTTGATCTGTACGTTGTATAAATGGTAGTTTTATGATAGCCACGGTGACCGTGTCGGTGACAAAACACTGCATTGTCTACATAACCTTCAAATTGTCCACCATCTTAATGGTCAACACTACAATTTTATAAATGTGTATGTGGTCAACTACTTACACTATGGCTCGCATTATAGTAGGGAGTGTTAATGATAGACATGGCATTTAACCATAGAACCTGGAGTTAAGAATTCCACCAAAGTACATGCAATACTCCCCCCCCCCCCAACTAAATTCGTTACATAACTCGAAAATGCCAACCATATTTTACAGAATCTATATTTAGACCTGTGTATTTACACCAATTTGGTTATATATGAACGACGGTTGTTTGAAATATTATCTGTTTTGGTCGACACTGCACTCTGATGACGCCAGGAGCCATGACACGTGTCGTTCAGTTATGATTGGTGAACAGTTACGATTGATGTAGTCTGCTCTAATTTTCATATATGGCAAAGGGCGAATACATTTGTCAAATTCTTGTCCAAATTATTCACATGACAGTAATGTAACTGATGGATAAAGATTAAAAAATGCTCAAAATGCATTTGGGGGAGGATCAAAATGATATTAGTCATTTTAGTGCCCAATATGGTCCCTGAATACTTTATTAACACTATTGAAAATATAAGATTGTCAATTTCCTTGACAACAAGACGGTGAACCCAAAAATCTTCTTTTCTTATTCCTCCAAGATATAAACAAGATTCATAAGACTAAGTTTAGAAAGACTTTGAAGAACTTTGATTTTTGGAGAATTTAATATTGGCCGTCTAAGAGAGTTCTACCTTAACATATTTTGAGACACTCTAACTTCATTGAATAGTGTATTTAATACCACGTCACGTTGCCCCTGACAACGAGTTATGACATGGATGTGAATGTGGGTGTGTATATGAAAGTAAGAGATTAGAATGGAGTTGTATGATAAATATCATCAAGTCATCACCACAAAAAAAACCGCGGTAGTTATATTTGCATTAACTACATTTGTCCATGATTGCGTTGAAATATTCAATTATATATATAGTTCTCTCGTGAAGGAAGGTCGTAGATGTAACCATATTTGTAAGTTAAAACTACCTGCATCTATTCCTGATGAAGGTCCTCTATGGAGGACTAAAACGAAGAATTAAATCTAAATTCAATTTAAAGTGGGAACACGACCTTGTCGTATCGAACTCATAGACTTTCTCACAAGTTCTAGCTACCAGACGCAATATGCAATCTCTGATCTCCGTATGTATTCAGCAAACTCATATTTGTAAATGTGTACTTTCCAAGCGCACTTTGGACATTCATATCACATACCTGTGATACAGAAATCGTTTTGGTTTTCTTATACTCTGTACATGTTTTGTCTCGGTGAAAGAAATGTAGATTTTAAAACATTGATTGCAGACAAAATGACCGAACAGAATTTACAGCAAGGAGGCCGAGGATAAAATATTTAATTAAAAAATGTCATTGCCCACATGTTCCATATCAATAAACATTCCATGAAAACATGCATGCGCATGTGTTGGATCACCTGTGGGTAAACGTATTTGTGTAGCTGTATACACGATAAATCAAGTCAAATTGATTTTTGGGCCCGCACCCAAAAATCAGTGCCCTCATGATGATCTGGATTTCAACCTGTTTCTGTTCTGCGTATGGATAATATCGACCACTGATTAACATATAAATGTCTAATTATTTGTAATTTAAAAATTTTCAGTGAATATCAGGGACGTATAAATATGCTGTGGTCGTCTGATCGAAGCTAAGTGCAGTTTAAACATGGTGCTAGATTCAAAATCAAACTTTGAACTCGTCACTACACTACCTACGGATAATATTGACCACTAATTAATAGATGCAATGTCTGTAACTGACCAATTTGTAGTGAATATAGCTTTGGTCGTTTGATGAACAAAATGTCCCAGTTGCAACTGGTGCAGGTTTTACTACAAACATCCCGACTTCATGATGACTGTACCAGGTTAAACCTAGTTTATGGTATCTTAAGTTTGATTTATTTAATCTACAATTGTAGGTAATTAATCAAGAGAAAATCAACATTGTTGGAAGACGCATTGTGACCGCCACTTGATAACAGCACTGACAGAATTTTAACAGTATAGTTCCTTCGTTACATTCCCGATATAGATGTGACGCCGTCGTGTAAGTGTGGGTGGATTCTCGCACGCCCTTCAACAACCTTCAACGGCTATTAAAGATGAATGCCACATTCCTTACCGCTAAAAAGAACAATAGAAAGGCGTTTTTAAGCTAATGTTTCAGTCCCAGGTTCTCGTATTAGTGCATCTTATAAGTTGAATACTGAGGATTACATATGATCATTTTCTAGTTCTGGACCAACTTTCCCCACTGTTCTTCTTGATAAGTTCTTTTCCCCAGATGTTAATCCAAATCCGAACTTGGACTGTGGGAAAACACGAGCTTACACGGTCACTCTCAATTAAACAAGGCGTCGTAACTGTGACAACAACTATCATCCATTTTCAGACATTCCAAGCCCCCCCCCCCTCCCCGCATATGTTTAAAATGTGTGTCGTCCCTCCACCTCGCCAAATGCGAAATAAGTATAACTGCATTCAACAATGATAATACCGTACAGCGAAAATCATTTTGACACCCTGTGTTTAATATGATTGATGTGAAATCCTAGTGCAAAAGATATAGGTAATACAAACCCTAACAACTTTACAATCATCGATGTTTCGAATCAGAATTCTTTAACGACAGGGGGAAAGGGCAAGATCAGTAAACATGCTAAACGAACACTTGTCAGAGGACAAGTGCTTAAGTGACATTCCATTGTATGATAATACAATCTCAAAAATAAATCAACGATAGAAGTTCTCACTATTTGATCAGGTTTTGTAAACACTTGTGGGGTTTTGTAATACTCAAATCACACAAACTTGTCACCGTATATCACCTCGATGAGACACCGTGTATTGTACTGACTTATAATTTATAACTTTTAATAACCAGACTACGGTGAACTAACATTGGTTTATAACATGTCTGGGAGCATTCTGTCGCCGCGCTGGTCGCATAATTACACGGCGACAGAGTGAAGTAGGTATTTCGTACTAGGTTTCACTTTAGAACGGTGGGCTAGGCTAACGACACTAGAATGTCCAAATTGTCGTCAAAATTGAAAAGGATACGATAAATACTTTTCTCCACAATGATCAAAAATCGTCCCGGCTGAAAATTATGAAATGTGCGCTCCACTTGTACCGAACAACAAATACAACAATTATCATTTACGAGTTACAGCTAACAATAAAACTTGTAATCACAAGTAATCAAATTATTAATACATGCCTTGGTAATGTTATGGGAAGGGACAGATGCATGCTCAGACAGGCTGGATATACATACTGATGGTTATGTTTACCCAGTTTTTACTTCCTTATGCACAATAACACACTTTTTTTTTTTTTTTTTTTTTTTTTTTTACATATTTGTATAGTGTGGTTTTTGCAATTAAAGAGTTACTGTAATAAAAATGGACTGTTCGCGGGGTTTTTTTCAAGTATAAATAATAATAATTTATTCCCAAAAATGAATACCCATTTCTCCACTTTAAGATCAATCCTGATTGGTTACCACCGTAGGAAAATGGAACAGTACAACGAGCTCGAGAGGATGGAAATTCAAACTAGTTCCACATACAGATCTAGACCACGTGCACGTAGCCTTCTGCAGATTATTCGTGGTGGAGGTTGGGGTTTGATGATCGTTCTGTCGGCTGGCACAACCGATGCTCTCATTTCAACATTTGGATATGGGATGAGTCCTCTTTTCCTGGAACTTAGAAGTCAGTTCAAGTCAACAGCAGAGGAAACGTCATGGGTTTTATCATTGCAGTATATATCCTTCGTTTTCGGTAAAACATAGCTATTATATTCTAATACATATTACGCAATTGATATTATATAGTATTTACATCATGAAAATTATAACAAACAAATAAATAAATAAATAAATAAATAAATAAATAAATAAATAAATAAATAAATAAATAAATAAATAAATAAATAAATAAATAAATAAAACAAAAATAAAACAATCAAATTACTCTAGGAAATATCCTAAAGTGACCCTCTAGAAAGATGCACGTTTCACATTAGGAAAAAGGGAATTATTGTCGCCTCAGACATAAAATAGACGTTCAGGATGAACAAGGTATAAATTAAATACCCCTTAGCCCCAGAGAGTAAGCTATTTTGATAACAACATGGAACCGAACGATACTGATTGAAAGAAACCATTCTTACTACCAAACCAGAGAGACTGTAGAGTTTCAAAATACAGGCACTGATAGCTCACACGCACATGAAATGTCACGTTTTATCTCACTGTGAACACAAATAAACAGTTCTGTGTTTGAATATTCCCTGTTCCACAGGACGACATGATGTTGAGTTGTGTTCACAATGAGATAAAATGTATCTAAATACATATCTATTTACTTATTTTTTTAATGTGAGAAGTTAAACAAACATCATGATTTGTAACTGAAACTCTATAGTCACTCTGGTCTGGTAGTAATTTTGATATGCCCTAAGTTCACTATTCGTCAGGCAGGTCACATATCGATAATTAATTGCTTGGTCATCACAATCTCAACTTACAAGTGCAAAATTCTGTTGTAATATTGCGTGTGTTTTAAACTGTTGTGTTATTTTTTCTTTCTTTTGATTTTCATTTTAGCGTTTATTGGCACATTTTTAGCTCGTGCTATTGGAGCTCGTAAAACAGTGATGATATCTGGAGCTGTGGCAGCCATTGGAACATTCGTTAGTTCGTTTGCTACAAGTATATACTTTCTTTATGTAACTCTCGGGCTGGTAACAGGTATGTATCTTTAAAAAAAACACGATGAGTTGATGATTATTCTGTAATTTTGAATAACATAGCATGGAGTCATATCTGAAATGAGAACGATCATAGAAGCAAACAAGTGTTCACCCTCAAAACAGAGGGCAGTCAGTAGGGCAGTCAGTAGGGCAGTTCGTAGGGCACATGCCTTTGCCAACGCTAAGTAGTTTTTTCTAATAAAGAAGTTATACCTTAAAAATGGCGCCCCCAATAGTTGGACCTCGATGGCTAATGTTAGTTATGCAAATTCATGGTACCATATTTCATAACAAATTGCCTTGTTTACTAACATTGGCACAATGGACATCTCCATTCACAATTTTGATTTACGCTACTGACAACTGCAATGGCTTTATTTATGAGCAAGAAGAAACATAAATTTCGGCAGAAGTAATACTTAGGTTGATATAGTAACCATAGATTTTTGGAGATGCTATTGGATTCTTCACTCACAAAAACAGTGGATGCGTTTAATTTTGATAACATTTTGGCGAAAAGACGTGATTTTTTTCTTTGATGTTTTGTTTGCCATGGTAATCTTGTTATACAAATCTTAATGATACCATTGCATTGGATCTGACATCTTGTGTAACTGTGACATAGTTTGACAAAGAGGTCGAATTTCATATTGTCTTCATACATTGTCACCATGACAACAATAAAACTCATTACTGGTTATGCATGTGAACCTGCTATTATGAGTAACGTAGACTCGTTTATACACGTCAGTCACTTGACTCATTCTGACATGTTTATTTTTTGTTGTTAATTTGCCATCATGGTAAACGTGGGTCTCTACCAAAATCCATTGAATTTATTAATGCCAGGCAATCATTCCACAAAGTGTCATCTAAATCGAAAATATTTTGTAATTAACAGGAAACGTTCAACTTTACTTCTTTTTAGTTGCCACTATAGCCATGGATCTCCACCAAAATCTGATTAATTCGTCATTGTTTCATGGACCATTTTTCCACTATGAGTCTATGTTTCATTAAAATCCATCTACATTTACAATTTTTGAGTCATCTTGCTGGCAAAACAGACAGACATACTGGCAGACAGACAGACAGACAGACAGACAGACAGACAGACAGACAGACCCCCACCGTCCACCCCATCCCCATCCCCACCCCCTTGGCTGAGGTACGTGCTTTAACACATAATTAATCGGCTCATGACGTCATGTGCACCTCTTTCAACAGGACTGGGTTTTGCAGGCAGTTACTCACCAGCCCAAGTCACCAATAAGAAGTATTTTCCGAAGGAGAAAGAGTTTGACCTAGTCAACCGAATCGCCATGTTAGTGCCTGGTGTAGCACTTTTTATATTTCCACCAATAACACAAGCCTGTGTTGACCAGTTTGGTTGGCGTGGAGCTTTACTAGTTGAGTCTGCAGTCATCGCCAATCTGTGTGTGTGTGGAGCCCTCTTGAGGCCCGTTAGTAAGAACTTGAGATCAAGGGAAGAAGAAATTGAATTAAGAGAAACAGCGACTAATGTCCCAGAAAGTCGCAGAGAGCAAAAACAGTCGTTGAGTAAACGCTTTTCTGCATTATGCTGCTCACCGATATTTGTCATGTACCTCATTTCTGTACTGTTTGTTGCACTCACCGTCAGTGGAGCGACGATGCATTTACAATCACGGGCAACTGAAGCTCAAGTTGGCACTTTGCAGCAAACTGCATTTCTTGTGTCTATAAGTGGAATATGTAGCTTAGTTGGCAGATTTTTTAGTATTTTCCTCGGGAATTGGTTGAAATTTTCCTGCATCACGACGTATATATTGAGTGTTTTCGTTATTGGCATTGCTTGTTTTATACCCCAACTTGCATATACGTACACAGGCTTTGCTATTTTGAGTGGGCTCCTTGGTTTAGGTTCAGGGATGTGTTTTTCTGTGTTCTTTTCTTGTGCTTCCTATCTGGTTAGCCCTGAGAAACAAACTACTAATCAGCAACTCGACGCTGAAGTTGATCAAGTTGAAGCTAAGGCTGAAGTTGATGATTCTTTCGCTATGGTGATGCTTTTCTTTGGGATTGGTTTGGTCATCGGGGCACCCGTTGCAGGTGAGTAGCATTAACTAGTCAGAGCTTGCATTCTCTGTGTTCAAATCTTTTACAAATGCTGTATTAGTGTAATAGTGCTTCTAAACTGAAGACAATACTTAATTACATGAAATTACACTGTTTTTTACAGGACGAGTTTATGACGCCACCAACAACTATGACTACGCCTATTTCGTATTTGGAGCATTTGGTCTGCTGAGTGGAGTCATCCTCGTTCCGGGATATATTTGGACCAAAGTAAATAAGAAAAGGAAAGGGAAAGAAGACGAGACACAAAATGTTGAAGAAGAATAAACAACGTTGATGGATTAACGCAGATTCTGAATCAAGAAACAGTAGTATTTTTGCTGGCAGATCCAAGCCTTAAATTATTTTATACCAACTTCTAATTCTACAGTACTATCATAAGCTGTATACAGATTTTGGAGATTTGATATATAACAACTCCATTTTTGCTGATTTTTCATTTGTAAGAATCGAATTTCAAGTCTGTTCCTATTCTGAAGGTTTTGTCAACTATAAGTATGCGAAAAAACTATCAAAACGTAGTGCCCTCTGTGTTCATGTTCTCATATTAGTTTTTAGGCTGTCTTTATTTCATTCTGTAGGCCTTCTGTGTTGTTATTTGTTGAATAGTGTTTTCAATGTGTAGTTTCAGTTTATTATACGTAACATATTAACATGAATTTGTCAAAAGAAAATATGAAGAGCTGAGTATATAGGCATAGTATGTGTTAGCGGTTGCATGTATGTGTATGTGTGTATGTATGTATGTATGTATGTATGTATGTATGTATGTATGTATGTATGTGTATGTATGTATGTATGTATGTGTGTGTGTGTGTATGTATGTATGTATGTATGTATGTATGTATGTATGTATGTATGTATATTTATTATGTTAGTGTAAAGATTCCATTCCCTATTCACAATTACTTCGTTTGCATCGTATTTGTACTAGTAGTAGTGATTTGGATTTCAGAGAAAGGTCTGCTGAATTTTGCACGTACTTCCATCAACGTGGTTATCCAGTGTCGGTTACCAATGCGGCTTTACATAAGGTGTCATCTTTGTCTAGGGAAGCTTGTATCAAATGACATGATCAGAAGAGTAACAACAATCGTCCCATATTGGCTCTAACACACCATCCCTTTTCCACTAGAGTTAAGAACATTATATACAAGCATGTTAATATCTTACGTTCTAATAGGGTAACCAATTCGTTATTGGCTAAATGTGAGATCAAAATATTTTCAAAGCTCTGTTTCATTAGAATGCCCAATATAAAGGCTTACACACTAAAAATACTTGTTAGAAACTGAAAAAGCTAGGTAACATGATTATCAAATAGCGCCCCTATGGTGGGAGCATAATAATATTTGTTTTCAAGAATGTACTCCTATATTCTAGAAGAAGAAGAAGAAGAAGAAGAAGAAGAAGAAGAAGAAGAAGAAGAAGAAGAAGAAGAAGAAGAAGAAGAAGAAGAAGAAGAAGAAGAAGAAGAAGAAGAAGAAGAAGAAGAAGAAGAAGATGATGATGATGATGATGATGACAATGATGATGACAATGATGATGACAATGATGTATGCATGCGCACGCACGCACACTCACACACACACACACACACACAGATATATAATTTTGTTAAAGTGCATTATAGAAAACATAGACAAATCATATAGCGTATTCACACTGACCAATTGTAGCATTTGTCCTTCAACAGTACTTATGTACTTATAACAACAGTCTTGTCTGTTGGTGATAACGACTTTGTAGATATCACGTGACTCGCTTTATTTCATCAACCACCATGGTTGGAATTCCTTGTTGGTCTGAGTACAAGATTTCCGGCCTCTTCTCATATTACTGTTCTTATTTCCATCAACTGCCTTGTCAGCAGTGCCACCAACCTCAGCCCTTGTAGAACTTTGCCTTACAGTCACGCCCTCAGTGACGGGTTTGATAAATGATGGGAATTCACAGGCTTTGAAGTAAAGGAAAAAACAATGTTATTATTTATGATTATTTACAGATTCGTTCAAAATCGACCAAGATATAGTTATAGAAGTTCATTAAGATTCAATATTTTCCAGTACATTACACAACCAGCCTCGATCGATGATAAACGGCTTCTATCGCACCGCTACCACCATATCAATAATCTGGTTGTTTCCCACTACTAACACCAAATTGAATATACGTGAGGGTCATGCACGTGCTTGGATCTAATACTTGGCGGAGATAGAGCTGAAGGCTATACCCCAAAGACTAAACGGGTGCTCTACTGATATTACCTTGACTAAGACCATCATTCCCGCTCCACCACATCTAACCTCACCTTCATTACACCGACCCAACGGTTTTAATGATGATCATCACAGGTGTCTTTGAAATATCACGAACGCCCTATTACATGTAACATCCATTAGTTCTATTCGACCTTACAAATTCATAAAATACTTAAATTACTCGCATAACCGTTATTAGCCAGCTTCGATGTCGATGGTGGGTGTAACTTCACTTTGTACAAATTACACGTACGGGAAAACTGAAATATCACACTGTTCCCGAATCACTTTTATATTTCACGCACGGTTCTATTACCGTGATTTGAATATTGCCATGGACACACAATAAATATACAATTAATTTACTATTCCTATGGCCAAATCATTTATCGCATTCAAGTAATGATCAAGTGATAATGTTTGTAACTGAACTTAAGAAATCTATACTGGTTAACAGTCACAAAGGTGATTCAATCAATGAACGGGTCGCATAACAACAACAGAACACACACTACTGTAGCATTGTTGCCTAAAGTCTACAATACCGTATTCAGGCAAAGTTTGTTTCCCGCCTTAGTTACTCCGAGATCTTGAAGAAAATGTCTTTTGTGTGTTCCGTGCTCTAACCCCCTTTTCTAGTGTACAAAGAATGCACAAATGAGAAACTGTAATAAAGGCTGCAGTTTTTTGGGAGTCGCCTTCGCAACTGTGACGCGTCCCCGTGAACGCTTTTGTATCAATGTTTACAGAACTTTCACATTACCGATTCTTTCTAATTTCATTAATTTGTCTAATACGATAGGTCGGTAAACAAATAAACAACAGGGTACATATTTCTTTATTTTCAAGTTTTTAAAAGACCTTCATAAATTCAATGATGGAATGCCTAGTGTCATTGCAATGAAAACAACGTTAAACAAACATATCAAGAAAGAATCTCCCTGTAACCATGATATCCATGTGTGCGTACATCGACCAAACTTGAGTTTCACAAACTTACGTTTTCACCAAGAACTCTAACACTTGTATCTAGCCAGTGAGGCTAAAAAGTCGCAATATAGTGCCGTAACATCGGACAATTACTTTGTTTGGATATTAGGCGAGGAATACTCAATGCTTTCGCGACGGAAAATAGTTTTACGTTGGTATTTGTGTGGTATCGATGATTAGCGGTCAACAAGATCTAGAGATCAACCGACCAGACTAGCAGTGATCGATTTGTGACATTACATGGTACAAACGAAGCAGTGGTCATTTTCCAAATTTGACTTTTATATTTATTCAAGTACTTATTCATCACTTCAATTTCTCCACAAATCGAAATATACTAAGACACGGACATCGTTTACTGTCTATTCCTAGGCCTTGAGGCAAAGAAAAAACCCTGTTTTACACTTAAAGCAAATCTATCTGTCAGTATGTTCTGTAGGAACGAAGTGATATCACTATTTTTCTTTAGTTTGTGGATTAATTTCGATTGCTTACTGGGTGCATTAAATCCATCAGGGTAAGTTTACTTTTCCATTATGTTGTCTTGACAACGAGTTAATGTTGTATATCTCTTGTGTATGAGATTATTTGCGTACATATGTATAAGTAAAAACACCAAGTTTAATCATCCTGATTTTTATATGCTAAATGTGGGTTCTAGCAGGATATTTTTACATCATTCACAACTTTGGAAGTTTATTGTCAACCGTTACGGTAACAGTTATCTACATAGTTCACAACTTTGCAAGTTCCGACAACCTTTACGGTAACAGTTAACAACAGCAAGTGAAAATAACGGTGATTCCTTCTCTCGTTGCGGGATCTGTCATTTTCCTCACGGTCACAGTTCGTATTATTTTCTGAATCTCTCTGCCAAATCGCAGAAGTATTTTAGATTTCAATGTTAGAGGTAACCGCCGGTCATGAGTGCATTGCGTCAGTCACTTAATAGTTTCTTGAGTTGCCCTTGGGAGGTAATAACGGGAGGGCGAGACAATTTTCCCGCCAGAATAAATACTGATAACAAGAGGACGACACAATTTTCCCGCTCAAATTATTTGAACACGTTTTGCCATGATTTTTTGGCCACTATAGTTTAATTGTCAAAGGACTGATAATTATTTACAAAAAAATTCAAAACTGTAGTTTAAAATGAAAGCAATCACTAAATTATGTATAAAAGTGTTGCCTTGGAAGTCTTTGGAATATTTTTTGGCTATTAAATACTTAAAGACATCAACCATGATTTCAAAATACAGGACGAATGTGTGTGATGCTGGTGGAGGGTTATACGAATGTTGTACTGGATGGGACGAAACTCCAGGCGGAGACGACTGTACGCTTGGTAAGTATAGAAGGCCATTTTGAAGTACCAGAGAATCATAGGTATAATGAAAGTTTAAAAATGACAAGGGGACCTTTCATTAATTTTGTTCTTGAGTGGACGGAACGTTTTAAACAACCGCTTACGACAATACACAGTTACAGGACTAACTGCTAACATAAATAATACTGAATTAACCTACAAGTCCTTCGGGCGGATAAACATTATACATATAGCAGTGTTTGAACTCGTAGTCACGGCATCTTCAAAACTAGCAACACAGAGCACTTAGTCTCATTCTTTCAAATGAACGTGAAATGCAAAGTGTTATTGTAAACTTTTAAATTACCCTTCATTATCGTATTGGGGCACAATGCTTTACGATCAAAGTTATAAAAATGTTTGGGTCGTCATAGTCCCTTCACATCTAACGCACATATACTGACCATTGGTGGCCCTGGTATGGAACCTGTCGACAACCCGGAACGAAGAAAAGTAAGGTCCCCATTCACAGTGAACAACAGTTTATCGTGTCGGACAGTCATATCAATATGTCAGATGTGCAATCTATGCTGTGTAAATAAGGGAAGTTATGACGTTTGGTTTTCATGACATGCAATGTACCTATCGATGGAGGAATACAAAATACGAGACAAAAACAGAGAACATGCTAAGGGCAACGATTAACAACGTTCGTTATATATCATAGTGGTGGTTCTACTGTACGTATGTTTCATGTACAAAATAACAAGCTTGGTTGGCTAGCTAATAGCAGACTGAGTGCTCAAATAACTTTAAAGGGACACAGACAGGTTAAACCTCCAGTGAACTTCATTCAACTTTTACATAAGAAAATAAATTTTCTCATTTTGTATTTCTCATTTTTTTTTGTTATTTTTTTTATTAGAGTGATTCGATGATAAGAAGTAATATTTTAGAGCATGACAATCAGTTATGGTGTTAAATATTTGTCCTGTTTTCGTTTAATCAGCTGTTAATATTTACTTTGAAAAAATCAACAAATTGCTAACTGTAAGATGCAGTCGTTGGTGGCGCTTTACTTATGAAAAAATGAAGGGCAAAGACAGATCATAGGCCGTTATACGGTTTACGAAATGATGACATTATTGAGCCACGGGTGACAGTGAACTCTGTTGGCAGAAGCTAACTGCTAGCAACAACAATGATTAATTTAGATTGCAAAAATGATGAATTGACTTTTGGTATTTGATGCCCAATACCCACAATGCATAGTGCGCTTGTCAACTGAGTCGCAGTGCATGTGACAAACTACACAATACAATGTACAAATACGAAAACTCACGTCATAATTTTCGCCTTCGAAATTCATTTTTGTTGTTTGGTTGCAGTTAATAGTTTCTGACATCAAAACCCACCGTTGCCTAAGATTGAACCTTCTCAACTGTGTGATTCAAAGTTATTTCAGGTTATCCAAAACCAAACAGTTGTAAAGTTATTTTCTTTAAGAGTTCAAGATATTATTTTTTTTGCATTCGCAGACATTGATGAATGTAGCCTCTACACATCAGGGTGTGTCCAAGTGTGTACCAACAACCCGGGAAGTTTTACATGTTCTTCAGTGTGTGGTACAGGATACATGGAATTCTCATCCATTTGTTTTGGTAAGTTGTCTTAAAGTAAGTCTTTTCTCAGAACATATTTGAATGTCCAGCACCCTGAATCATTTATTTGTGAATACTTTGTACAATTTCCGTCTGTACTATACGTGGTACATGTGATATATAAGTTTCTGTACTTTCATCAAATCAAGTCAAGTTTTTGACTCGGAGAGAAGGCCTTAACTGTCACATATATTGCCACCATATCGCTTTTTGTTTTCTTCTGGAAATCGAGTGACTACACTTAACTAGTTCGTTTGAAATATTATCCATTGTATTGTTTTGCTAGTTTGGGAAAACGGAATGCAATTCAATTCAATGTTAATATTCAGGTTCAAAATTGCAGTGTCGATGTTGTTGTATTCATTGTACTTGACAAGTGTTCTGTATAGGGCTACACAATATAAATCACCACGGCAACGACAACTTAACAACAGAACCAAAGAAAAGAACAAGCCCCAAATATTCGCTCTTTTTCATTCGAATTTTACAGACGTAGAAGTTCCTGTGATCAGCCCAAACTGCCCCACGGATATAGACACAGTAAACGACCCAGGTCTGCCGTATGGTACTGTAACGTACACCCCTCCAAGTGCCACCGATAATTCGGGTTATGTATTCGAGTCAAGTTCTCATAACTCGGGGGACACTTTCACTATTGGTTCGACAACCGTAAGCTACGCGTTTTTGGACAACGATGGTTTGGCGTCGAACTGTGACTTTGCAATAACAGTTTGGGGTAAGTGATCTTTCGACTATATTAAAGTGTATCATGGGAGAGGAGCCTCATAGAACTCGAAACCAACGCATCAAACCGCATTTTACGAAAAAAAGGAGATCATTCTGTCTCAAACCAAAGTCTAATGTCTTTGTATTTATATTGGTTGTGCTTTGTAGGACCCTGCTTAACATGAATTGCAAAAAAATGGTTACAATTACCTTATAAGATTACTCATAGCATATATGAGTGTACTGAGCAACTTTTAATCGGGGAGGGGGGACCCAGGGTTAATATTTAAACTAACGTTGATGAGAAAACCGTAAAATGTATACTATTTCTCAAATCTGAGGTCAGGAAAAAGGACTGCTTCCACGTACACCTGCTCCATTTTGCCGTGTGTTGCCCCCCCCCCCCCTCCCAACTCACGATGTGGCCGCCATGGCGATCTAGTCGCCGCCGTGTCCCTTATTCAAATTCGTGAATGTTTTGATTTAGTGCAAACTTAACTGAACAAAAATGCTTCGCTTAAAAGAACGGCTTACTGAGTTACGGTTTATATTGTATTAATGTTATATGTAATACAGAGTATGTTTGTACACCAAAAGGAGATTTTGGGATGTTCATGACATTTTACTACTCTAGGGAGATGTTCTTCATCAAGACTTGTACTAAGTTGTACTATACTATTACAACATTATTTGTTTCTTATTGAAACTTGAACAGTTAATGACTATTATAAGAAATTCACACGTTATTCTGACTGATTTTCTCAGATATCGAAGCACCAGTGATTGGTACACCTTGTCCAAGTGATATAATGACAGTGACAGACGCAGGGGTAGCTTATGCTACACAGACCTACACACCTCCTGATGCAACGGATAATTCTGGCACCGTGTACACAACCAGTACTCATAATTCGGGAGATACTTTTAATATTGGGACTACAACAGTGACGTACACCTTTACCGATGATAGCGGAATGTTTGCAGACTGTAGTTTTGACGTTAACGTCTTTGGTAAGGAATTCTACTTATTTGATTAATTTACACTCGACTGGACGTAACAATACACTACACTACAATAATACATTACAATACTACACTACACTGTAACGTTAACGCACAACTGCATTATACCGCATTGCACTACACTACACTACACTACACTACATGCATTGCGCTGTATACATTGCACTGCACTGCATGGCATAGCACCGCACTAAACTACAACACTGCACTACCCATTACTACATTATACACTACACTACACTGCACTACACTGCACTGCACTGCACTACACTACACTACACTACACTGCACTACACTACACTGCACTGCACTGCACTACACTACACTACACTACACTACACTACACTACACTACACTACACTACACTACACTACATGCACTGCTGCAGTAGATGACACTACTCTATAGCTACTCAAAGCAAGATTACATCACATCACCACGACGCGCTATACTAAACGCCACTACATTCCAAATACAGTTGTATGATGTAAAAGTACTCTTGTCTCAACATAGCAGCCATGAGAGAAAACATTAATCAACTATGAAAAGAAAAATATATTTAAAAGAGGACTACTATATGTCCCACGTGATAAGTGAAAAGTGTCAAACAGGACTTGAATAGTTTTTATATCCAAAGCGATATAAAAACTATGTGTTTCTTGATTGGATACCATACATTGACGCTCTCTTCAAACAACCCTAGTTGTGTCATTTGTATAGTTCAAGTTTATGGCTCACCTATAAGAAAAAAAAACTACTTGTACCGTATTCCATGCAAGTGCATTCAAATTGCGGCCAATGGGATCAGTGGACGTGGAACATTTCTAGGAGACGAATGCACTAATTGTAATGCTTGCAAGTGACTATAAACATACTGTGGAAATCTACGAATGTTACAAAATTATTTTCGCGCATTTACTTCTTACAATTTGAAAAATAACAATATCCCCAACCCATATAATTTGTTTCGTTTTATTTCCAGATATCGAAGCACCAGTGATTGGTACACCTTGTCCAAGTGATATAATGACAGTGACAGACGCAGGGGTAGCTTATGCTACACAGACCTACACACCTCCTGATGCAACGGATAATTCTGGCACCGTGTACACAACCAGTACTCATAATTCGGGAGATACTTTTAATATTGGGACTACAACAGTGACGTACACCTTTACCGATGATAGTGGAATATTTGCAGACTGTAGTTTTGACGTTAACGTCTTTGGTAAGGAATTCTACTAACTTGATTAATTTACACTAGAATACACTACAGTACACTAATCTGCATTGCACTGTTCTGTGCTGAGTTGCATTACACTGCACTGAAGTACACCACACTACACTATACTACACTGCACTGCGCCGTTGTGTTGTGTTGCATTACACTGCACTGCATTACGTACACTGCACTACACAACGCTTCAGATCACTCGTAACAGTAGTCCGAGATTATACTACCCTACACTGTACTGTACTGTACAGCACTACACTACACTGCACTGCACTGCACTGCACTGCACTACACTACACTACACTACACTACACTACACTACACTACACTACACTACACTACACTAGCTACAATGCACTAGTATTACACTGCGTTGCACTCAACCCTACAATATCACACCACATCACACCACACCACACTGCACTGTACAACACTACACCATGTTGCAGAGAGTGGGATTGGATTATTAGCAACAATTTCCGGATGATGTAATTTGTAAACTACGGTCGTACACGTACACTTGGATAACATCAAAATTCTTTGTATTGTTCTTTTTACGCCTAAAAACACACCACACGCTCATCTTTACGTTTTGTTGAACTTTGAAGAGTTTAGAGATTCGTCGAAAAGTTTCGTTAAACCGATAATTTTCCATAACTTTCCAGACTCCGAAGCACCAGTAATTGGTACATCTTGTCCAAGTGATATAATGACAGTGACAGACGCAGGGGTAGCTTATGCTACACAGACCTACACACCTCCTGATGCAACGGATAATTCTGGCACCGTGTACACAACCAGTACTCATAATTCGGGAGATACTTTTAATATTGGGACTACAACAGTGACGTACACCTTTACCGATGATAGCGGAATGTTTGCAGACTGTAGTTTTGACGTTAACGTCTTTGGTAAGGAAACTCAACTTTTGTGTTTGTGTTTGTGTTTGTGTTTGTGTTTGTGTTTGTTTGTGTTTGTTTGTTTGTTTGTTTGTTTATTTGTTTGTTTGTTTGTTTAGTTTGTTTTGCTGTTGTTTGTTAGTCTATATGTGTGTGTATGTGTCTGCGTTTGTGGCTGTCTGTCTGTCTGTCTGTCTGTCTGTCTGTCTGTCTCTAACTGACGGTCGGTCGGTTGGATCGACTGAAATAATAAAAGGTGTTATTTTAACCACTATCACTGAGTTGTCTATCATGGACGGCATTTTGTATAATATTATGTTGAATTTCGAAAAATGAGAGATAAGCTTGCCAGATGACCAGTTTGTAGTTTTATGAAATGTGTTCCTTTCCCACATCACCTTGCGGGGTTTTTTTTATGTCACGGTGTCTTTAATTTGTTGTCAATCTTTAATTGACAACTTAATGTAAAGGAATATATATATATATATATATATATATATATATATATATATATATATATATATATATATATATATATCTGTGTATATATATCTGTGTGTGTGCGTGTGTGTGCGCGCGCATACCTAGGGAGCTAAATTTAGACAAACTGAGGATAGATTGGTTTAATTGGTTTATTGTGATAACATGACATGACATCACAGAAAGACAAATCCTCTATTAAATTCAAAAAGTTTCAAACGTATCATGTTTTTAAAATTTACACCCATTTCAATGTAACAAAAAGTAAAAAAAAAAAACTTATTATCTTAAATCGTTATGACATGTTTGTTTTGAGTAATTATAGTCTAAAATTATCTTGCAATCTATATTATATATATATATATATATATATATATATATATATATAATATATATATAAACTCAGTATATGTAATATGTCTATACGTACTGGAGTAAACAGTGTTCGATATATATGCATGTAGAGCGGTATAAATAACACAGTATCAAGTAAGATACACATGAGCCGTTACACGGGGTTTCGTGTATCACTGCGTAACGGCTCCTGTGTATATATAACACCCAACCTGTCTTGAAATATCCCGGTATGTAAATAAGCAAATATAAATGTTTTTTCTCTCTCTTTAGAAGATAATGCAGTTTGTACATTTCTTGAACAAAATGAAACACAAATACATGTATGTTTTAAAGATAAGTTACGTAGATGGTGAAGAATCACAGTTTCAGTAAATTACACATCTTAAACATCGTGCTGTTTTGCAGTGTGACACGGGACTCAATATAAATCTACATTTCAAGCAAGTTGTGCTTACTATCCAGGGTGAACTAAATTACGTTTCATCCGGACAAGTTGAATAAAAGCGCGACGAAAATCCTTCCTCAGAATGGTATAAATGAGAGGATTGGTGGCACTCGCCAAATAATAAGTCAATGACGACACACTACATACAAAACGTGTATCAGGGTCCATTAAGGGTTTATACTGCAATATTTTAAATATCTTGGTGACGCAGAAAGGTGTCATACAAAGGAAGAAGACCACAGAAATAACCAAGATACTGACAATAGTACGAACTTCTCTCTTCCGTTTAAATTGATTGGAGATAAAAGACTTGCTTTTCCATACATGGTAACATATGCGAGAGTAGGCAAACACTAATATCATACCAGGAATAAAGAAGCATATCACAAATGCACATATAACGTACGTTATTGGTCCACTGTTCCCCGCTGACCAATCCAAGGCGCATGTGAATTCTCTAGAGTTATACAAAACCCAAGAACCTATGATTGGGATAGTTCCAATCACTATACCCTGTATCCAAGTGTAGGCAATCATGGTGTGAGCTACTCGGAATGTCATCAACGTATTGTACCGGAGTGGATAGGTGACAGCAATGTAGCGATCAATGCTGATCATTGTCATTGTTAACATGGAGACGGTAATAAAAGAATAGTTGAACGCACATTGTAACCCACACAACACTGGTCCGAACTTCCAGTCGTCCAGGATTATTGAAATTAAACTATACGGGATGACCAGTACACTGCTTAGTAAATCTGTGGCAGCCAAATTGATAATCAACCGATTTGAAACATCGCACCGTAGTTTGGAGCAATTTGATAGGGCAATGATAACAATAATGTTGCCAATCAATGCTGAGGCAAATATCAGGAATAAAAATATAGCTTCCAGTGATTTCTCAAGCGCCGATCGAAGCATAAGAATCTGGCCGGTGTTATTCAGCCCCGTCATATTTACTTCAAATTCGGGGTCGTTCGTTATAGAGTCATTCATATTTGATCACTCAAGTTAGACTGGGCTAGGAAAAAAACACATTAAGTACTCAAAAGTTCTTGCCTTCTAGCATGCCCATTTTCATTCATTCCCGGGTATTGTTCACGAGTTGACTCACGTCTCACCCAATCCAGTTTACGTCAAACGCACAGAAACAACCTCAAGCACCACAGTTGTTGGAGGTCAATGTTTTCTTCCGTAGTTGACACCCTAGATAGTTGATGATGTTGGGGTGGATCTACACCACTCACAAGTTTATCAAATCCAAGGTATTTTAGCGATGAAGTCAACAGTGATGAATTCCAGTGAGGGTCATCGGAAAAATTGTACATGTTGCTGATCAGTTTCACTTTTATCTTGGAGCCTCAATTTACATTGTTTCCGTAACGACATATATCTTTGTTCAATATTCAGCGTGAAGTAATTGCCATGAAGTTAATTGTTCCATGGAAGTATCACCGTGGGTGATAATTTCATGGTTCTATTTTGGTTTAATGACATTCACTCTATTGAGATAAAAATAGACTTCACTGACAAGTACAATTGCAAGCAATTGTTGCGTGTCAAGTCTAGTATAAAAAGCTTTCAAAACTGTCATATCTAAAAACAATCAACCTCTCTCCATTGTCTATGATGTAACCATGGATGTATATCCCATAATACATCCATGACGTAACCTCAGCTAGACCACTAAAGTAAGTATAATTGTCTGAGCCGTAACCAAGTGACGTCAAATATAATTTGTCAGTGACAAGTCACAAGACTTCGTTTACTTTACTAAAACAGAGATTTTATTTTGTCGAATCACCTCAACATTTTGGTGTGACGTAAAGAGTCCGAACTTGCGCCATTCCTAATTATCCGGACGAGAATAATACGTAATTACAAGTTATCACACTTTCTTGACACTGTAACGTACGCACGTGCACATGGTCTCAACAAACACTTACGATAAACTTGTCACGTGGTAAAGTGATCTTTTCTGGGTCTTAAAGTAATGGTGTGTTTTTCTAAATCAATTTTAACTTGTTGTTTTGTTGGTTTTAATAAATCAGCTCAGTTACTATGACTACCTTATTAATTACCCCTGACCCTTCCTCGTCCCCACTCGGTACATGGTAAGTGGGGACGAGGAAAGGTCAACGGTCGAGGACGTTCAGTAAAACAAACTCATATATAAAACACAAAAAATGAGGTCACCATATTAAACACAGAGAGCAAGGAGAAGTAGCCTGTACTGTGGCGTAGCGTGACAGAGCACGCAGAATTTACTGCGGATGGGGGGGGGGGGTAGTGAGCGGGCCACAAGGTCCAGATGTCAAACAATTTACTTTATTTCACACAATAAATAAACTTGTACAGGGTTTGATGTACTGTCTAGAGAGAAATCATTCTTGTTATTAAATATATAAGCATGGAGATACAGAACAAGTATTGATCGTTACTGCAGTCTGTAATCTATTTATAATCGATGGCAGACATTAGATCAAAACATTCTGTACATCTCAACCTGAGACCAGACCGTTCAATGTTTTTTTCAAGGAACCTGAATTTTCGATTTGTAAATTAGTTCATTTCGTATCAATATACAACACACGTTATAGCAAATACCCCTTTTTAAAACCATAGATGTCGCTCCCCAACGTCTATGTTTATGCATATCATTGTCTTTTTTTACAGATGAGGACCACCTTACAAAATCTTATCACGGCTGACATGATAGCGTGCGAATTACAGTCTTCATATCAAAACTACACGAGTTCAACGATTGGTTGAATTTATATTTGGAAAAATAAAGTATATTAAAAATATTTAATATTATATCCCTGTTTTATAAATGGATTTCGCTATGTTTTAACAATGCAGATACTCAGCCACCAGTACCAACGTGCCCCAGTGACGTCACACAGAATACTGATGCTGGACTAGCTACTGCTAGTGTTACATGGACTGCTGCTACAGCAACTGATAATTTAGGAGTGACACCAACTTCAACTGTAACTCATAGTTCTGGGGATAACTTTGGTATCGGTTCTACAACTGTTACTTACACTTTCCTAGATGGAAGTAGTAACACAGCTGATTGTTCATTTACAGTTACTGTTAATGGTAGGTGTGATTACAAATTTATTGCTGTATGTAGGAAAATCCGACATATAATCTTGCTTGTTGTGACCGTTAAGTACATGGTCAATAGTGACGATGAAACACTGTGTGTTATTTTGTATTAACAGAAGCCACGTATCTTTCTATGCAATTTGTGAGTGTTCATTTCTCCAGTGTATCTTATAGAGGTCACTTGAACCTGGCTAAACTTACCACTGGAGTTCCTCACAAGTTTAATTCCTGAGCCGAGGTGAACTAGAGGGATCCGGGGGTAGTGCATATTTCTGCTTTTCCCCCATTATCATTCGTGAATTGTGAGTTCATCCCTTCCTTATTATCACTACATGGACCCCCCCCCCCCAATTTAATTTATATACTGTAACATTGATTTACAACAGATTCGACAATTGAGTGAAGAAAGTGCATTGCATGTCTCTGTTTCTTGGAAATAATGATAGTTTATTTCATGGAAAACAGATGTTGAGGCACCAGTACCAACGTGCCCCAGTGACATCACACAGAATACTGATGCTGGATTAGCCACTGCTAGTGTTACATGGACTGCTGCTACAGCAACTGATAATTCAGGAGTGACACCAACTTCAACTGTAACTCACAGTTCTGGGGATAACTTTGCTATAGGTTCTACAACTGTTACTTATACCTTTCAAGATGGAAGTAGTAACACAGCTGATTGTTCATTTACAGTTACAGTTAATGGTAGGTGTGATTACAATAAGTGCTGTATACACAAAAACTACAGCATAATGTTGAACAGGTCGAAGTATTAATTTGGTTTTTTTAAAGGTAACTGTATTGCCAATATTTACTGTTCAACACCCTGTGTTATTTTGTATTTCTGAAGCCTTGTATATCTACAGGTGTATACCATGTGTATGCAGCCAGTTCCCTACTGCCTGCATAGGGATCACTTGAACCTTGCTCAACCTACAACTGCCATGGAGTTCCTCACAAGCTTAATTTTTGAACCAAGGTGCACTAGAGGGATCAGGAGTAGTGCTCACATTCACCTTTTCCATTCTCATCCCTGAACTAATGAGTTGCTCTCTTCTTTGTTATCACTACATGTACTTCAATTTCTCTCTCCTTTTATTATCAAGTATTGACAGCATCTCTCCTAACATTTACATAACATATTGGATTGACTACTAATATCATTCCATATCACGAGTGAAAGAAAATGTATTGCTATGTTTTTGTTTTCTGGAAATTTAAATACACTTTAAGTTTTATTTCATTCAAAATAGATATTGAACCACCAGTACCAACATGCCCCAGTGACGTCACACAGAATACTGACGCTGGACTAGCTACTGCTAGTGTTACGTGGACTGCTGCTACAGCAACTGATAATTCAGGAGTGACACCAACTTCAACAGTAAATCACAGTTCTGGGGATAACTTTGCTATAGGTTCTACAACTGTTACTTATACTTTCCAAGATGGAAGTAGTAACACAGCTGATTGTTCATTTACAGTTACAATTAATGGTAGGTGTTGCTATGCATGTCAGTCTCTGTACAGAAATTCTAATTTGAGAATCATGGTTGAAAAAACCACCGTATAAATTTGGTGGAGCATTCATGTTGGAAACACCTATACATACATGGCTAATAATTACTGTTCAGCTAGTGTGTTATTTTTTATTTCTGAAGCCTCATATACCTTTCTATAGTATGTCGGGTATTTGACAGCATCTTTACCATTTCTCTGTAGTTGTCTTTAGTATGTATTGTATGCCGTATTCCTGAGCCTCTAGGCCATGTGGCCTTTCATGCAACAAACCGACCTGTATAATGACTATGCCATTTGGGTGTCACTAGATCTCTCATGCCTATTGTAGAGATCACAGACATCTTGCTAAACTTACAAATGAAGTTTGCCGCAAGCTCAAATCGTAATCTCAGGTAAACTAGAGGGATCAGGACACATCTACCTTTTTTCCATTTCCATCCTTGAACTAATGAGTGTTCTCTTCTGTTTTATCACTACATGTACTTCGATTTCTCTCTCCTGTCATTTAAAAGCTGTAACATTTACATGAAATATTGGATTGAATACTAATATTATCCATATCACAAGTGAGTGAAAGAAAGTGTATTGCCTGTATTGCCATGTTTTAGTTTTCTTGAAATAAAGTTTACTTCATTCAAAATAGATGTTGAGCCACCAGTACCAACATGCCCCAGTGACATCACACAGAATACTGACGCTGGACTAGCTACTGCTAGCATTACATGGACTGCTGCTACAGCATCTGATAATTCAGGAGTGACACCAACTTCAACTGTAACTCACAGTTCTGGGGATAATTTTGCGATTGGTTCTACAACTGTTACTTACACTTTTCAAGACGGAAGTAGTAACACAGCTGATTGTTCACTTATAGTTACAGTTAATGGTAAGTGCTAACATAAATGATGCATAATTTTATTCAACAAACCAGGTATAGGAGTCAATCTTTGAAAATCTTCTGTCCAGACATTATCACACTGCTTGACATAGTGTAAGCAATAAATGATGTTGAAATAAGTTCAAGGCATTTGCAATGTTAGTTTTTTGAAAAGGTCAGCTGTCATCAATATCAACTGTTTTGATATAATATCCTGTCCAGTGAGTAATTTGAACTTATATTGAAACCATGAGTAGACACACTTCAAAACTGATAGGCTAATCACATATAAGTGTGATTCCCAACCAATTCCCCTCTATTACTTATCAGTTTAATTGTACATATACGAGTACTATGTGTATATAACACCTCTCATACAAAATAGATGTTGAACTACCAGTACCAACATGCCCCAGTGACATCACACAGAATACTGATGCTGGACTAGCTACTGCTAGTGTTACATGGACTGCTGCTACAGCAACTGATAATTCAGGAGTGACACCAACTTCAACTGTAACTCACAGTTCTGGGGATAACTTTGCTATAGGTTCTACAACTGTTACTTATACTTTCCAAGATGGAAGTAGTAACACAGCTGATTGTTCATTTACAGTTACTGTTAATGGTAGGTGTCATTAAACATGTCAGGCTCTGTACAGTAATTCTAATTTGAGCATCGTGGTTCAAAAGACCACCTGGTTTGTTGGAGCATACATGTTGGAAATACCGGTACATGCATGGCTAATAGTTATTGTTCAGCTAGACTAAGTGTGTTATTTTCTATTTCTGAAGCCTCATATATCCTTCTATACTATGTCAGGTATTAATTGACAGCATCTTTACCATTTCTCTGTAGTTTTCTTTTAGTATGTATTGTATGCTCCCCGAGTCTCTTGGCCCTGTGTCCTTTCATCCAACAAATTTAAACCGACCTGTATAATTGCTATACCATTTGGGTGTCACTAGATCTCTAGCGCCTATTGTAGAGATCACAGACATCTGCTAAACTTACAACAAAGGTTTGCCACAAGTTCAAATCGTAATCTCATGTACACTAGAGGGATCAGGACACATCTGCTTATATTGATGAACGCAAGAGTGGACACTCTTCAAAGCTGAGAGGCTAATCACATATAAGTGTGCTTCCCAACCAATCCCCCTCTATTACTGATAAGTTTAATTTTACATATACTAGTACTATGTGTAATATAATAAAATAAAACCTCTCATATAAAATAGATATTGAACTACCAGTACCAACATGCCCCAGTGACATCACACAGAATACTGATGCTGGACTAGCTACTGCTAGTGTTACATGGACTGCTGCTACAGCAACAGATAATTCAGGAGTGACACCAACTTCAACTGTAACTCACAGTTCTGGGGATAACTTTGCTATAGGTTCTACAACTGTTACTTACACCTTTCAAGATGGAAGTGGTAATACAGCTGATTGTTCATTTACAGTTACTGTTAATGGTATGTAGGAATGCATATTCTGACCATTTCCAGTAGCATATTATTGCATTTTTAATCGATAGGTCAAATAAAATGACATACCTTCCATCATAATCCATCATGAGGTAGATGTAGTGTCAATTTTGTTATAAATGTTACCCCTAATAGTTCATCTATTCTACGGCAAAGCTTAAATGGCCACAACAACGTTGTTATATATTCCAGTGAAACTATTGCATCAACTTAAAACGTTAATTTTTGTAACATTTTGATATGCTGTTAAAATGTAATATTAGGTCAAATGGAAAAGTTTATGGATGAAGTTATGTAAATATGATTGTAAATTGATTTGAGACTGTCTGGATATCAAATTACATTCAATAATTACGTCATTAATATTTACAACATATTCCTTATGAGTGACACCTAAATATAAATCATTCAAGCATTTAAATGTAGTTTATCATTAAATGGAATATATGATTTGGCATACCATCAGATGTTGAACCACCAGTAACAACATGCTTCGGTGACGTCACACAGAATACTGATGCTGGATTAGCCACTGCTAGTGTTACATGGACTGCTGCTATAGCAACAGATAATTCAGGAGTGACACCAACTTCAACTGTAACTCACAGTTCTGGGGATAACTTTGCGATTGGTTCTACAACTATTACTTACACTTTTCAAGATGGAAGTAGTAACACAGCTGATTGTTCATTTACAGTTACTGTTAATGGTAGGTGTTAACAGTTAATGATGCATAATTTTATGCAGGTTTTTATCTGCACGTAGAAGTCAATCATTGAAATTCTTCTGTCTAAACATTGACTGATATTACTAATGGGGTATAAGTGATGTATGAAATAGATTAAAGACATTTATAGGTATTCGTGGGCTTTATGAATAGATCGTATGTCCACATTAAGAGTCATTCTTTTGTCATAATAATAGATATTTGAACATTTTAAAATCAAAAGTGTACTACTTAAAAGCAAGTTGTACTTTTTCCCCTTTTAAAATTTAAAACAATAACTACTTATATCTTTCGATCAGTTTACATGTAGTAATCATTCATTTTATCACAATTTACATCATGTACATGTATAATGAAATATATGTAACACATTTCATATAAAATAGACATGGAATCCCCAGTACCAACGTGCCCCATTGACGTCACACAGAATACTGGTGCTGGACTAGCTACTGCTAGCGTTACATGGACTGCTGCCACAGCAACTGATAATTCAGGAGTGACACCAACTTCAACTGTAACTCACAGTTCTGGGGATAACTTTGGTATCGGTTCTACAACAGTTACTTACACTTTCCAAGATGGAAGTGGTAACACAGCTGATTGTAAACTAACAGTTATGGTTAATGGTATGTTTGAGCAAGTACTTTACTTTCCTCGATGATATGACAACACTGTTTTTATACTGTATATAAATACAAACTTTAATATTTGATAACCAAGTCCTTCTGCAATGTTATGGTATCTACAGCGCTATGTCAAATCAGAATGGGTGATACAAAATATATTGGAAATGTTGGAGTATGCAAAAAATTGCTGAATTATGAGTTATCTTTATCACCATGTATGATATTTGGATTTCAATAATTTCTCACCATTTTCAAAATTTGTTATTATCTGAAAATTGAGTCATTAATCATACAAAGATGCATCAAATCAGCATAATGTAACAGTTCAGATCTGTTACAATCACAGAGGAATTGTTTATGAATATTGATATACAAGTGTCACTCCAAAAGTGGCAACATTCAGAAACATCTTAATATAACCTTTTTTTCTAAGTTTAAAAACCTATGTGTATGACTTACTACTTTTGGTAGATGCTGAACCACCAACTGTCAAGTGTCCTGCAGATATTCACGTGGGAAATGATGTAAGTAATATAACCTGGGCCATTCCTACAACAACTGATAATTCAGGTATAGCCCCAACATTGATATCTTCATCTCATAGCCCAGGTGACAGCTTTACTTTAGGACCTACTAAAGTTACTTATAACTATCAAGATTCAAGCAGTAATGTTGGTGGCTGTGATTTTGCTGTCACAGTTTATGGTAAGTATATCTATGTCGTGGTACTTTATAGTTACTTACAATTGTCATGATGCAATAATACTTTCAGAATACTACAGTACTTACTAATGGTTATCATTTACATACAAGTCAAAAATGTTGGTCACTTTTATAATTATATGCATGATTCATTGACTTTGTATCAAGTCAAAATGTAAATTAAAAAAATTGCAAAAACTAAATAATAATATTTCATTCAATCGTTATTTGTTACTTTAATTTCCAAAGATAACTTGATAGCATAAATATAACACACAATCACATAACACCCAAAACAAGTATATTTTAATACATTCACCAACAAAAACACTGGAAAAGATATCAAAAATATTGAAAACACGTTGGTTTTGTTAGCATAGACATGACAAAGTGATTTTCTTTCTCTTTTTTTTGTATCAGCCACATCAGGGGGTCCTAATATTGCTATGATTGCAGGCATAGCTGCAGGAGCTGCAGTGGCACTAGTAGTTGCAGCTGTAGCAGGAGCATTACTATATAGGAGGTGAGATTGAGTTATAAAGTTGTGTCAAATGCCTGTACTGTGAGCAGTGTGCCTCATATCAATCATGTCACAAAGACTGTCTATTTTTCCAGTAACATATGTGGTTCCAATGTAATTTGTTGATCTTTTAAATACTAAGATTTTAATGTGATCTATATGTCTAAACATTAAAATGCTGACTTTGTATGATGAGGTGACTGCTAGAAGAAGGGGAGACATTTGACTTTTAGTAACTGCAAACATTAAAACATGACAATTTGTAGCATTTATTACTTCTTTGTATCTGATAAAAGATAAGTTGTCTTTTTGGGCAGAGTCATTCATTACTTTGTACCCAGAAGACGTGGTGACCATGGTTATGAAATTAATGTTATGTTTCCGCATTCTCTACTTGTAGATGTACAATGAGAGAAGGAATATACAAAAGACAAGACAATTCTCCTTTCTCCAGTAAGAGCAGTATTGACAACAATGATACAGCTACAACAGAGATAGAGGATGGATCTTCAAACCCTTCACAAGAAGACAAGATAGAATCAGAAAACACAGCTGAAGATGCAAAAACTAAAAGTGACCATGGAGACTTTGATCCTGATGACTGGAGTCGTGGTATTGATAATCCTCAAGATAACAACATGCAGCTACAATTAGCTCTCCTTAAACAGAAACTAGCTGTAGGGGAGACAGGGGCAGAGCTGGCACTGCTACAGTCCCAGCTAGCTCTCCTCAAAGGTAAAATGGCTGCAAAGCATGGCTTACCTCTGGCTGAAGATCTAGGGTTGATTAAAAAGGCAGCAGCTGATAAACTATCTCAGTCTAAACCAGGTGGTTCAGAGCTGAAACCAACACCATCTGTGTTTGAACCAATCAAAATGTCTCCTCGAGCCAGTCCACATCCACACAAAGCGTCATATGTAGAAGTACAGCCGTATAACCCGAACACTCTAAAAACCCATAATGACACTATGCTGAGTGTTCGACATTCACCAGAACCACCAACAATGCCCTCTGGTGTTCAAGTTGTAAATGATGCCGACATACCGGTCGATATCCACATCTAATAGCAAACATGTACGGTTTATTTAACACATGCAATGAAGAATACCTGAATATATTAGTATCCAGAATTTTGTTATATTTTGTTATATTTCCAGGATAACCAACTGGAGCAAGTCCCATATACTTAGGCTGATTAAAATTATATTATGAAAGTTGTATCACTTTTTTTGAAATTGAATTGCAATTGTATAAGGCCTATGATACATTCATTCCTTTTTTTATTTGTGGAATCCTTTACTTTTATAAATTGTCTTTGTTATTTCCAATCATGTTTCTTTTTCACTGAAATTGCCCCCATACCAGTGTGAATACTAAAATGTAAACATACTATAAATGCACCTTAGATTAGTTTTGATAAGATAAACGACATGGATGTTTTCATTTAAGGAGTAATCCATAGAAAGATATCATACATTCAACATGTGTTTGAATCCAAGTAGAAATGATTGTGATTTGTCATAAATTTACCTGTGTACATATATTTGATGTTATGTATTATATTAAAATGGTTCTATGACAGAGTACAACAACCTCATATCTTATGATTATTAATGTATAATTCTTACATATTTCATATATTATATTTAATGTACATTGTACCATTATTTACAGAGTTTGAGAAAATTCATACATGCATTGCAATTCAATAAGCAGTGTAAAATTCAAATAAGATTATTTATAATTTTGAATGTTATCATGATATATGGCACTGTTCAAATATACAATTTGTTACTCAGACTCAGGGCATAACACAGACCATCAGTATATAAATAGTCTAAGAATAGTTCTACAAAGAATACTTTGTGTGTTTACTTTGACGAGGGCTTCAGGAAAAACGCCTTGAGATTTTAATTTATAGATTAGATGAAAAGTATTTTGTGTGAATTTGGTTCTTTTATGCAATGTCTATTTAAAAGATAGTATTTACATGTATGACCAAGGTTTTGCATCATTTACAATGATTTATTATCAGGGACTAACAAAAACACGACGAAAAAGAGCTGGGCCAATGGCAATTCATTATATGACTAAATGTTAACACATTGTACATGTTTATTGCAGGTCAATCAATAAATCAATCAATCAATCAATCAATCAATCAATCAATCATCATATGGTATTTATATTATTTTTGAGTAGACATGATTTTCATTAATCATCTTAAAAATACTCAGATATGATGATAGCCATGTGTCGAATGATAAGGAATTCCAGAGTCTGGGAGCATAATGCATGGTCACCATATCCTGTTCAGATGTATACACTTACATATGCTAAGTACACATCATGTCCTTGGGTCCAACTTGTTTAAAGTCTGTACTTGTGTAAATGACTCATTGTTATTTTTCTGTTTGTGCTTTTGTATTTATACTACAGCAGTTGTTTATATTGTATTTATACTACACTATTATATTAAATTGTTTGTATTTTTGTAATAGTATTTCATTTACATTTTAATATTGTGTATGTATGACCTGTATAGATGGAAGAAAGGTCAATACATATTATGACACTATAAATGCATTTGTAGCGGTTTAGCTAATATGAGTGACTCGTTAGGCCTTCAATTTTTTTTTGAGAGCTTATTATCATGCATATGCATCTCACAGATAATGTTTTCAATATCATTTGCACTTCCGTGCCATTGGCATGGTCTTTTAAACCATGACACATACATACATACATACATACATACATACATACATACATAAATACATAAATACATACATGCACACATACATACATACATACATACATACATACATACATACATACATACATTATCTATATACACATGCACAAACAAAAATTCACGCCAACACCACTTATTTTGTAAAGCATTCTGCAGTTGTACTCAAAATAACAACTATTAAACACTGTAATTTGTCCATGTGTCAATCAAATTTTATTCAAAAACTTTTTTTTTAAATCTATTTATTTTAACTTTACTTTTTACAATTTTTGGTATTTGATAATATCAGTGATACTTATGATAATGATTCGATCTTCAATTTTCTACTTTGATCTAACATACTAAGAACAAACTGAATCATTCTCCTTTTAAAAAATAACAAAATTGACAATAACAAACTACAATCATAAGCTTTAAATAATAACATTTGAAATCATTATGGCCAACAAAGGGCATCAGGCAACAATTCTGGTGCATGTCAAGAGTGGAATAACATTAATAAGGACAATAGTCGCCAATGTACTTAGTGTTTTCTGACACAATATTACAAAGAATTATTATATCCTAGCTATGTTACTTCGCTTCTGAAGTTCAGAATAACACTTCGATTGGGCTTGGCATCTCAAATAATGTGCTGTTTCCGTTGTAATGTCCCATAAACTCCACAATGTACTGCAACATGCAAAACACATTATATCACAACAACAGGGCAACAGGTGATAATGAGAATTAAGCGTCCTGCTGATTGGTTTATTCAATGCAGTGTCGTACCACTCTGTATACTATAGATGTATAGCGCTAGCACATCAGCTGATATCGATCGTTCAAGCGAGAGCGCACTATGTGTATCGACTTTGTGCCTTGATTATGTTCAATAATCTTGGCTACAGATAAGCATTACAAAAAGACTGAATCCATTAGTATACTGCATTGTTGTTTTTTAGAGTCTGTCATATTATAAACTAATATTCTGTGATTAAAATGTTTTCATTATTTTTTACGACCAGAAAGTGTACATGTACATCATCCAGTTTATTTATATGTTTTCATATTGTATTTCTGGCTTTATCCATAATCCTGAATATGTTAGCATGTTATAAAGTTTATAGGAACAAGGAACAAGTACGATGTAACTGTGACTCATACATATTCATATGCTTTGGGCCTTTATGATAATCATTTTCGGATTTCACCAGAATTGTTGCCTCATGCGCACCCCTGGGCCAACCTGACCAAGATCACAGAAAATATACAATGTTGATTCTTAAAAAGTAATAATCATTCATATTCCACTTACATGGGAATCCAATAGGTCAAATGACACTAAGGTCCAATACATATACAAGTACATTTTAACTACAAATACATTGTTGATATAATTCAGTCATAAAATCAGTGAAAAAAAGTATGTTTGTTATGTGTATCTGACTGTCTGGGATTGAGTGAGTGTATGTAATATGTATGTATGTATGTATGTATGTATGTCTGTATGTATGTGTGTACGTGTGTATGCACATATGTACGTATGTATGTATGTATGTATGTATGTATGTATGTATCATCATTATAGTATGTATGTATGTGTATAATGACACATGCTTTGACTCACAATTCGTATCATTTTTTTCATAACATAATTAAATATCATTTCTTAATGCTAAGTTTACATCAACAGTATCTCTAAAGCTACATAACTGGTAAAGAAGAAGCCCCCCCCCCCCCCCCCCCCCCCCCCCCGCCCCCAATACAGTTTATTCATGATCCTGATGGTCTTTCTTTATTCTGCATTTGAATATAGCAGGTAACCAGCAAAGGTTGTGTATTCATCATGATCACTGTACAAAGCATAACCATCGCCAAGTCTAGCCCAGATTTCATCTCCTTGTTGTATGTCTATGATGACACTGTTAGATGAAGCACCATTAGCCCAGCCACTATTTGCACTTATCCATATACAGGGCAATTTTGTATTATTCTTCATCAAACATACATAGATGCCATTGCTGCCACGTCGCATTGCAGATATCATAAAGTAATACATACCACTGACAGGGCATGTAAATTTACCAGTAGATGCATCATACCCATTTCCATCATTAGAATACACTTTATTATAAACAATCACTATATGACTAGACACAGGTCCAAGGGATGTTGTCTTGGAAACTGAGAATGCTACTCTAGTTTGTTGTTCTCGTTGCCCAGTTTCACCCTTGTCTCCTTTAGGTCCTTGGATACCTTGTGTACCTGCTGTTCCTGTGTCACCCTTGTTACCCATTAGACCTTGGACACCATCCGTTCCATTTTGCCCCTCTTCACCTTTCTTCCCTTTTGGTCCTGGTTTACCTGTGGTTCCTTTCTGACCAGGCTGACCTTCTGACCCAAGTTCTCCTTTATCACCCTTTTCACCATGCAACCCATCCAACCCTGGCAACCCACTCTCTCCCTTTGCACCTACAGTGCCTGGTGAACCAGCAGTACCAGGAATTCCTGGAAGATTCAAATAAACACATATATAAAGTTCAGTGACAACAACATTCAAATACATGTAAAAAAAAAAAAAAAAGAGTTAACAATGATCACAAACTACATAACTATACATTTTGAAGTTGTGAGTGATAATGATAATCACATCAATGGAAATCAAGCTATATGCAAACTAAAACTATTGTTGCAATGTGTGGTAGATTATACAAGTCTTCATAGAAGATACATTTCCCCCAACCCCCATATCCTTTGGCTGGATTTGACAATTTACCCTGAAGGTCAAGGTCAATGGTCAAAGGTCTTGGAAAAAAGCTTACTCCAAATTATATGGAATGGAATCTCTATGTATTCATTACAAGTTTTTTGTGCTAATAGGTAAATCATGATTATTCATTTTAAATATGGTCACTATTCAATACAAGTGACATGAGCACCAAAAGTATCCAAATGGGAACTATAGGATTTATTTATGACACACACATTTCTGTCCGTCTGTATACAGCCATAACTAAACACACACAGGTCGATTTCAACCAAACCTGGTACAACTGGCAAAAAAGAACAAACGACAATAAAAGTAAGGAACAGAGGTAATAAAGAAATCATGCCCAGTTCACTACATCAGATTATAATCTGATTTCCTGAAATGATGTTGAATGGGCGGCAAATTGAGGAAAATTGATCTAAGAGAGGCCACCCTACTGTGAGTGTAATTCCATCAACATCCATTGATAGCACATGTCACATCATAGTTTCAGTTTGTATCTATCTTAGTTTGCCTATAGCTTGATCTCTGTAATAGTATTACCTGGTATGCCAGGGATTCCATTTCCACAGCGTTGAGATACATCAGTCTGGACATCTTCATTTTGTTGCTGTGCAGCCGCCTGGGATATTCCCACAACAATAATAGCAATCCAGCAGTTCATAACCAATTTGAAACTATTGGTCATCATTGTTGATTTTCCACTATATATATATACTTTCGGTACTGAAAATGAACGAAAGGTATTTGAGTCTAAGTATGGCTGAGAATTATTTATACTATTATCATTTATACATGTGTGTTGGTGAGTTTTACTGTATACACAGTGGGAGTGTAATTAACAAGGGATACTTGTTTAAGGTTTGGCAGGAAGCTCACAACAGGCTGTACTGAGAACAAGAATGTGTTAGGTGTACCTTCACAAACTAGTGAAGTGGGTGTCTTAAAAAATAGTACGTCTTAAAAGCAGATTACATAAATGTTTGTCTTGAAATAGATGGATTAGTGATTATCCATCACCTTGGGTATTTTTGTTCTCTGTGCAGTGTGTAGAAAAGAGCTCAAGCTGTCTGTCTCAACAAACACAGATATCTACTCAATGTAAACAAGACTCCAAAATCAACTGTATATTTCCCATTGTGGTCTGCTAGACATATGACACACATACACCCAGGCAGTAAACTTGAAGTGTCTGATGCATAAATTAAATACAATTACAAGTGTGCCATGTAATCTGTATAGACCACCACCTAGCCTTGTCCTTATCAACAATTTGTTTCCATTTAAACAGGAGGGCGTGAAAGATTACACTTGTGATCAATAGGAAAAACTTACTGTTAGTAGGTAGTTTTAGCACAGCTTGAGACAGGCTCCAAGCTTCATTCGATCAAATTTCACTATAGATTTGTTTATTACATAGCATACATGGCAATCAAATATCACTATAATACTGGGAAGGCATAAATACTGAAGCAGGAAATTTAGCTTAGTTTGTAATACAGAGTATCATCAACTTTCTGGAGAAATTCTTTCATACACATGATATAAACTTTTAGCTAAAGTACTGAGGAATTTTTATATTGACAAATCTACTGAGGAACTTTATATTGACAAACCTGAGGAACTTCATAACATTGACACTTGAAGGATTGCAAAGGGATAAGAATATTAATCATACCTGTATTGAACTTGAAGATTGATGAAGATATCAGAATTTGTCAACCACTTTACCAGAGTTGTCAACATGAAGAAGAACTCCAACGTCTACTGTATATGCTAGGTGGTGCAATCAGACCCTGGTGTAGAACAGTGCCTGGATGTACAGCTCATGCGTACTGTATCCTCTCCCTCTATTTATACATTCCATCAATAAAATCTAATGATGTTTGTGGTGTGATTCACCAAATAGACTTCTTGATGACCGTATATAGTCACAAAGAAGCACTGGGCAACCTATTTTGACATTACTACTTTCCCAGGGACCGTTTTTAATTGTTCCAGGGTCTTGGATATCGTGGGAAATGTACGTACAAAGTTGACTCATGCACTGCACCTACAAGTCATGATATGATGTATATCTTATGAGCTGTCATGACATCATAAAGTTAAAAACAGAACGATACATGGCTCTCAAAATAAATGCAGTGATTGGTTGATACAGATCATTTGACCTCTGTATTTGGTTGTTGACATGGTGACAGATTTGTAGATCACTTGGATTGAATTGGGCAAGTCTAACTATTACTGTATACCAGTAAGGAAATATGTTTTCACATGCTAATGAATTTTATACATTGCAGGGTATAAAAATGAACTATTTTGTATCTATCCATTGTACATATTACGATATTAATTTTAATAATTAACAGTGAGCATATTCTTTTACTTGTTCTGATTGACAGGTGTTGAATGGTGGTGAGGTGAGCTGAAGTAAATGATCCCCAAATGCTCATTGAAGTAGCCCTTGTGCTTGATTTGAAAAATAAATTGCTAAAAAAGGTTTGATTTTCATATATAAAGACTATGTATATTTCTTTCATAATATAATGAGGGACTGCGACATATGTAAATTGTATATTATTAATTCACTACACTGTAGAACAACACAACATGACACCATCTCACTTAATTCATATCACACCACGCCACAATACATGAAATACCTCACACTACATGTATGTATCCTCTAACAAGTTGTGAAACAAAACACTGCATTGCAACATCGATCCTTTCCATTGTGGTGAATGAGTTTTAAGTTTCATTAAATTTATATGAGTTACGACGCAGTGTGCCTGCTAAGCCAATTTGACGCACCACTCATGCACACAATTTCTAGTGATGTACCAAAATTTGGTATTCCGTATCTCTTACTATGTGGTGACTCACAAGAAATCCCAGTTTTTCTCATTTGACTCACACCACCAAAATTTAGCAATCATTAGAGGGCACACTGGTTATGAGATAAAGACAAATGAAATCAAATCTTGACAAAACCATAATGACTGATGATTGAAGCAGCTTGTCTTACAAACATACATATGCCGTGGAGTATTTTTGTTATAAAACTGATACCCATTAACGACTTTAATGGTAATACCTTCTGTAGATCTATGTAGTTACACCCTACATATAGGGTGTCCGGCTTTTAAGGCTTAATTTCTACAGTATATACTACAGTGGATTATCATATACTTCTAAATCATGTATCTGCTCCATTCTGGTAATGACTATTTATATATGAAAGGGCTAGTGCCATACAAACAACTCCAAAAATGTTATTTTGACAAAAATGTCAACAAAATATTTTCATCACTAGGCTTATGATGTGAAGTCAATTTTAAATTACAATTTTTCTTCCATTATCTGTCTTCACCCACAACAAAAGAAACGGTAAACTATCAGAAAATATCATTAATATTTAAGAAATATGGCTTTTTTTCACTAGGCCCTCTGAGCCCTCTAAATAATGTTTTGGCCCAGTTATCTTTCAGAATAAAGGTTGGCTTTTTGTTAGATTAGAAACCACGTATGAACCAAATCAAAACTGTTACAAGTGGAGAATCACACAAAAATGGTGTCACCCTTATGGCTTAGTTTAACACACGTCTGCTAGGATTTAAAGATGGTAGTGATCTTAAGCTTGTACTTGAGCTTAATTTGCGTGACAGTGAACTTATAAATTAAAATGTGTCAAAACATGTGATAATTGGAATGCGAGCAAATTCTTGTATCATGTACAAAATGCATTTTATTATCGAATTGAGATTTAGCTCATTCATGAATTACTATTCACATTATTCTATTCCTGTTCATCTGCAAAATCACAATTCAAAAGTCATTGTGCTCATATCACATACGTGTAGAGTGTCTCTCTGGTATATACAATATAATAGGTAAGTAAAGTACATGGTACATTGCACAATAAAAACAGTCCACTGTGCCAAGTTGTTGTTTACTGCAAATTCATCTATCATCACACCCTAAAAAATGACATTTTTAAAAACCTCGTAATTTCAGATTTCATGAATATTTAATTGGCAGCCACTAACGAATATCAATGAGTAACCAGCAACCTTGATTTAGGAAGATGAGGACCTAGATAAAATAAGATATCGGTATTTTTCTTTGGAACGTGTATATATTTCCCCTTCTAAATCTTTGTATCTCTTGGACTAGAATTGTTTATAATAACTTGCATATATTATATATGCTTAAAATTTTAGTGTACATGTGTAAATATCAATGTCATCCAAACAAAATGAAATAAGATTTTGTTTAAAGCTGGTGTAGTTTCACTTATTCACAACAGAAACAATAAAAAACTAAAAACCCTGAAAGTCAATGTGACCTTTGACCTTCTAAGCTACTCAAACAGACAGATATTACATCATTAAGTTATACAGAATAGAAGCCAAACAGCGACCATTTTGTGTTATGATGTGATGATGTAGTTGGGTATAACAGTCAACCAGTAATATTCTGATGGCATGTATTTACATACTTCTGTCTTGCCACACCTAGAAACGTAACACAGAGAAATGAAAAACATTAAGGACTGGTGAAAGAGTTTAAAGCAGCAACGGGAAACTGAAAAATATAACAAATTTGCTGTGTAATTTGATATGTAGCAAATTTGATCTTTTGGATGAGACCAACTTGTCACTGATAGATTGCTTGATGATTCCCCCCTTTCCCCCAACTAAAAAAGTAAAACAATATGAAATAAAGTAAAACATGTGTTTTCAATATTGAGGTCACGTAGGGCCTAAATGTAATTTCTTGAAGATATTTATCCACACACAATCCAGATGCAGCACTAACAATGTAAGGGTGTTGCATATTGTGACAGAACAAACAACTTAGATTGTACACATCATATGCTTAGACTGTGATAGAAGATGTATCATGAAGCACATGTAGAAGATTTTATTATTAAGATATAATATCTCATTTCTGACAAATTATTGATATGCTAACAATATCAGTGATCTTGCTTGGCTAACCAATGTCATATCAAACAAACAAACAAACAAACAAACAAAACAAGAAGAAACATAAATGGTTGTCAATCCGATGATAATAAATTGGGCATTTCCAAATCAATTCCACCCCTACCCCCATGCTCCAAGGATCATGTAGACCACATCATTGTGTCGGCAATTTAGGAACTATCCTGATTAAATTCAAAATTCTTTACATACAAGTTCTTATATATTATGTACATGTTTTTGAATACCACACGTGTATTCTATGTCCGGTACACCATAGACTGTCGACAGTCGCTTGTGCCTTTTTTCCCTACGTTTTATCTAAACTTATGTCATTGCGGCACTACGATCCGGTGCAATACTACTATAATCGCATACTGATATTGAGGGCTGAAGGCCTGATCCTTCGGCCCTCGATGTCAGTATGCGATTATAGTAGTGTTGCGTCGGATCGGAGTGAGGTGACGACCTAAGTTTAAATAAAACATAGGAAAAAAAGGCGCGAGCGACTGTCGACAGTCTAGGTACACCACTGATGTGCGAAATTAGCAAATGATAGGTACACCACTGATGTGCGAAATAAACAAAATCAAATGATTGAGTTATCATGTCTGAAACCTACATTGTGTTTTTCTGAGACAAAATTATATTTATTCCAGTCAGACCTAGAGATGTCAGTGTTTTATAGGAAGTGGGGTCATTGTCTAACATTAATCAAATAGAAAATAAAGTAAGTGTCAGAAAATAATTATGTCCATCGACCATGACGCACTGAATTATCACACAAATCATTCACCAACCTTGGTAGCAGCTCTGTGCAGTATACTGTGTCTTAATGCCAGTACATCTAAATCCTTGGAATAGCCACCACCAATAACACAAGCACATGGAATTCCCTGAGATACTAGTTTGTCGATGACCCAATAATCCCTAGCAAATAAACCTATTATAAAGAAAAAAACAATGAAACAACACGATAATGGTAGTCAAGATTATTACCTTGAATAAAACGAAACAAGTCTTATACAATGTAACTAAATTTGACAAGGATTTTAATATTTTCTGAAAAATTGATAATCATATATACATTTACTAATAACTGATATCATAAAGGAACCTCGGATAGCAGTATCATGTTTGTTAACAACAAATGTGTTTAAAACAATGTCCATAAAAAGATTAAAATATCACAGTTAATAATCTTTCCCACCTTCATCCGTAAGTTTCAGTTTCCCCAAGAAATCCTTGTGATGTGGATCGACTCCGGCATCATAGATAACCAAATCTGGACGGAACATTTGAATTATCCATGGTAAATGTTGTTTTATGATGTCTAGGTATTCTTGGTCTCCAAGGCCAACATCCAAACTAATATCTAAATCACTCTGTTGTTTACGTAGCGGAAAGTTTTTACCACAGTGTACAGAAAATGTAAAAACACTGGTATTGTCCTTAAATATGAAGGCTGTACCATCACCCTGTTTGATGAAAGATAAACAAATTGTAATGAAACATCAGTATGACGTCATTTTAATTTAGAATAGATAGATAGATAGATAGATAGATAGATAGACAGACAGACAGACAGACAGACAGACAGACAGACAGACAGACAGACAGACAGACATGCAGGCAGGCAGGCAGACAGACAGACAGACAGACAGACAGACAGACAGACAGACAGACAGACAGACAGACAGACAGACAGACAGACAGACAGACAGATAGATAGATAGATAGATAGATAGATAGATAGATAGATAGATAGATAGATAGATAGATAGATAGATACAATGATAATGGCTATAATTTGTTGTGACACTGTAGGCCACAGGTCATAAAGTATACTGTACAAATGTGAAATGAGATACTTAAAGTGAAATAAAATCATAAATGGGAGGACATATGAATCAAAATTAGCTGTTCACATCTGGTACTGTAGCATCACACTTTTTCATTGCACTGAAAATGTATTTTGATAGACTTCTTAAAATCAGAGTGTTGTTGGTTATGAAGTAAAACTAAAGATAGGTAGGTAGGTAGGTAGGTAGGTAGGTGGGTGGGTGGGTGGGTGGGTGGGTGGGTGGGTGGGTTGGTTAGGTAGGTAGGTAGGTAGGTAGGTAGGTAGGTAGGTAGGTAGATAGGTAGGTAGATAGATAGATAGATAGATAGATAGATAGATAGATAGATAGATAGATAGATAGATAGAGAGATAGATAGATAGATAGATAGATAGATAGACAGGCAGACAGCAATCACATTGATGCCAGACCCCCCTTACATCCCCCACCCCCCACCACCCGGCCCACAAATGAAATAGTAATATGTCTTCCTAGTAAACTAGTGTATGAATAATCATGCCCATACCTGATGAACATCCAGATCCACAATCAATACTTGTGAAACTTTTTTCCTGAGAATGAAATGTTTGGCAGCAACAGCCATGTCATTCAGAAGACAGAATCCAGAACCATACGATGGGAAAGCATGGTGTGTGCCACCCCCTGTACTGCATGCGAGACCATGTTGTAAGGCTGCTTCCACAGCTAGTATTGTACCTCCTGTAACATAGAAACCAGAATGAGGTTGATAGAACAACCAAGATTGAATTGAAATCTAAAATAAATTGTCATTATGTATTCATATTTTGGGATTATTCTGAAATTTAAAATTTCTCTGGCAGAGTTCACGTATAATAAGGTAAGATCTGTGCCAAAAATTTGAAAATCTGCAGAGTATTTAAAAAAATAAATTTTTAAGTTTTAATAAGTTAGATTTTTTAATTTGAAAGAACAAAACAAACATTTTTTTCACTCTATTTTATCCAAACCTAACCTAAATGTACCCATAAGTATAAACTTAAAGACATATATGCTTCTATTGTCCATCCACTGTTCTGTATTCTTGCTGCCACGACTGTTTCCATTTCAACAACTCACCTGTCTCATACCTACATCGACTGACAAGTCCCTCACTCCACTCAAAGCCTGTTCTTCTCTGTTCCTTATCACTAGTTCTGCCATTAAAAAACTTGTCTATGTATTCTTCTGTGTGGACAGTGTCTATCAGAACTTGTTTGCTAACCCTTTCTGGTCTCCAGACTTGTTCTTTGCATATTACGCCGTCTTTTATTAGGTAATGATAGAGTCTCTCAAACTTTCTCATTTGAAATCGGTGACCTGGTGGTAGATAGCAAACATATCCCTCATGGTGAATAATGGGAAGTCCTTTAGATTTGCCTCCATGTCTGGCTTCCTGTTTCAAATAGTAAATCAAATAATTATGTCAGTCAGATAGTGCATAGCTCTTGTACTTGTGGTGGCCATGGGGGTGGGGGCTTTGATTGATATGTGCTGCCCTTTTATAGTACTGTTAGAAACAAGATGCACATAGTGTTATCACTTGACACTCATGTTGAAAAAAAATCATAATTTTTGTTGTCTACAAACTGTACAAAGTGTTATTATTTGAAACTAAAACCTGCATGTCGAGTCTAATTAATAAACAATAGAATTTGAAAGAAACATTGTTCCGTCGTAGAGGGCGATATACGATCAAGCGCCAAACGTAAACACACTTTAAGTTTACACGGTTTTAATTAATAACAAACTAAATAACGAAATAATATTCTAACTAATGTGACATGGAAAATGTATACTTGACACGATTTATATGAAAATGTTAAATGCTGTGAAACATTTAAGTCGCTGATTACGTCACATGTTAAATCCTCTCCACAATTTAAAAACACTGGATTGTGAATACCATGGAGGTATAATGTACTATGAAATCGCATATAATTCTAGTAACAAACTTGATCATTACCTGACTAAATCTCCGTAATACAAACAACTTTCTATTGATTAATCTAGTAATACAGACGGTGATGTTCTGATGGAAACATGCTGCTGACATACTGGGTCAATGCCCTTTCAACTTTGTGCTTGGGTCAAATTAAACTGCGCACATAGTCTGCGCAGCTCACCCGAAGCCGACGACCTTGTTGCAGCCGACAGAAGAGAATCCAACACGTATTTCTGTCTGCCGGAAATCTTGCCCTAAGATTTGACATTTGTAAGCTTAGAGAAGAGTTTTTCCGAAAGGGGATTTCACCAGAAGAGCTCTATCATGGCACTGAACAAGCTTAGCATCGATGCGGTGGACTGCAAAGACAAACGTGTGATTATGAGGTAAAATGACCCTGAGTCTGACACAAGGTCATTTATCGGTCACAATAAAATCTCACCCGGCAACTTAGCAGGCAGTTCGATCAAGTCCAACATATCATGTTGTTGTACAGTTATGTTTTATGATGAAACTTCACAACTGTAGCAATAAATTGCAAGGAAATATTTTCTAAATTTTCGCTTTTCCGTCTAATATTTGCACTTGCTCTGTGTAAGAGTATATCGTTATCACGTGTCACAAACTCCATTTACATGATTTAGAAACTTTCATTTTCAAATGTACATGGAAAAAGTTGTTATATTGTAAATTTTTCGTTGTTTGCGACTGCGCATGTTCTTTCTATTCAAAACCGTATTTCCATTACATTGTATGCAGTGTATACTGTTACTCATAACTTCCAAGATGAAGGAGGATCAATCATTGAAATACATTTCGGTGCACACTACAGAATCAGATGCCAATGTGATTCTGAAAGGATTATAATGATATATTTATGATACGTACGATGACGTAATGTCCAGCTGCTTAAAATACCTATTAGTAAGTTTTTTGCTACCCCAGCTACTCTATTTGATATGAAACTCAAGTGATAGTGTGGCCATTCTCTTATTCAAACTTAATTTTGTATTCACAGGGTGGATTTCAATGTTCCTATCAAAGATGGCAAGATTACTAACACTCAGAGGTAGGTACTCACCTATTTTAGTAATAGCAATAAAGCTTATTTACATATGCCTGTCCTTCAGAGAACTTCAGGTGCTAACAGTTATTACCTCTGGCACGGATCTATAGCGGTACAGCTGTCCTTTATACTCCATGGGGACCTTACAGTCCACTGCAGCCACTGTAAGCAGATAGGATTAACACATTCACATTGCAACCTATATGATCCTACCAGGTCCACAATTATACAGCTGGGTTGACTGGGGCACAGTGATCATGGTTCAAATATTGTCTTAAGATTTAACCATTCAGAAACAAGTGGCAGTCACAAGACTCAAACCCAGGGGTGAACAAATCATTTTGTGAACTGGTGGTCCCCGGACCAGTGCCTTAAAAAATCCAGTGGTCCTGCTGAAAGAATTAGTGGTCCCAGGTCCCGCTAACGTGAAACATTAAATCTTACCTATGAATCTGTATATTCAGATGACTTTTTAACATAGTTATTAACAGTAAGGTACTGGTCTGACGGACCAGACAAGGTAAAATTTGTGTGGTCCGCCCAAAAAAATCGCTAGTCCCGGACCCAGGACCAGTGGATTTGTTCACCCCTGAAACCTGTAGATTACAACTTGCTGGGCACTCTAATCATTCAACCATCATGACTATTTTTTTTTATTTAACAAATAAAAATCAAACGAACAATTGAAATTTATCTACTAGCACCAAAAACACTGGATTGCTTTCTAAGCTGATATGGTATACTTTTTTCAATTATAGAATAATGTAAACTAGTCCAATGAGTTACTTTGTGATCAAATGACCATAATTTTTGAAAAACCAAACCACCTGTGCATTATCTTAGTACACCTGCTACGTATTATGTGTACTTCAGTACAACAGGCAGCCAATGACATGTACGGTATAGAGTCTTGAATGTTATAAGTACATGTACCTTTGTTTATTTGATTAGAATTGTTGCAGCTCTACCAACCATCAAACATTGTATTGATAGCGGTGCCAAGTCAGTGGTACTTATGAGTCATCTTGGTAGGCCTGATGGTAGAAAACAAGACAAATTCTCTCTCGCTCCAGTTGCAGAAGAACTGAAGAAGTTACTGAACAGGTAATAGCATTTAACCACTGATGTGACAATTCCAGTGTAATGATATAACAGCTCAGTATACTGTTATGTTGTCATATCTTTGGCATGTCTGGGTCTCACTCAGAGCCATATTTGGAGCAGTGTTACTCAGAATTAATTCATGATGCACACACACACACACACACACACACACACACACACACACAAAATAGCATGATTACTTTAGGCTCTAACCACCCTGAATGAAAATAAAACTGTAAAATAGAAACATTAGAAATGTCTTCTAATGAAGTTATGTAAATATCATACTGTGACATGCCAATGACTGTTGACATTCAAAAACAATTTCAAAAAATATCTTAGATGGCTACCTAATTGGAACTGATTTGTCAGCCATTGAAGGAGGACTGATATGTTTTTGAAGAGATTAGCAAAAATAGTTTGAGTGCTGCATGTGTTATGGCATGCGTGCAGTGTTTTCAGTTTGTTCTCTGTAGAAAAGAACTTTGAGTCATTGTGAAGTCGTACTGCAGTAGTGTAATAAAGATGTTGCCATTCAGTGTAGTGTGGTTACTGTTATCTTCTTGTATTTAAATTGGATAGAGTCTAAAGCAAGGCCCTTAGTGACACCTCACAGTTGTCCCAAGTTTAGATGATTTACTGTGAACTGTTATTTGTCACTTTACAGGGACATAACTTTCTTACCTGACTGTGTTGGAGCTGAAGTAGAAGCAGCCTGTGCTAGTCCTGCTGCAGGGTCAGTCATTTTGTTGGAAAATCTTCGCTTCCACGTGGAGGAAGAAGGAAAGGGGAAAGATGAAGCTGGGCAAAAGGTACATGTATAGGCATAATGAATTATGTAGATATTGTGAGACTTGAAGGCAGAAGCAATGATGATTGAAGAGTTCAACTTTGCACTGCTCACATATACTGTACTGTATCAGATTGCCCCATACCATACTGTACTGCACTGTACTATACCGTACCGTACCATACTAGTATCTGCACAGTATATAAATTTTAGTTACAAACTACTCTATGAATTCATGTGAGTAAATGATATAGATGGAACCAACAAGATGTCTATCAGAATAGTATAACATGTTACTACTCTCTAAAATTGTTGAGGTTGTATAAAATATATTCTCTCAATATTTTATGAATAGTACACAGTAAGCTTATTTGGGAGAAAACCGAACATAAATCAGGGACTGTATGCAATGATGGTGATAAGAGAATACCTTCTGTTTTGTTGATACACATTGTAGGTGACAGCCAGTAAAGAGTCTGTAGCAGCCTTCAGAGAGTCACTCTCCAAACTTGGTGATGTGTATGTAAATGATGCATTTGGTACTGCACACAGAGCTCATAGGTAAATATAACTTTGTTTGGTTTACTGTTAACTTGAGACAGTAGCTCTGTTTACAGATGTTGCTCCATGATCTTATGTTATATTGGACGGTTTTGTACTTACCGTGTATGTCACTTTAATCACTGTCAAAGAATAGTGACGTTTAAGAAGTATTTTTATACACTTGTGAATAAGGCTGGTGTCACACACGAGTTGACTGGTAATTAATACCAATGCATGAACTGTCATGTGTACTGGCTTTGTGAAGACATAATTTCAATCAAGAATTGTAGATTTTGGTGACTGACAACCATCTCCATCTGAGAATGGCTCCATTCCTAGATGATGAGGGCTGCCAGTAATCAAAACAGAGAGTCTAGATTCTCAGTTGTAGTAAATTACATCCATTTCATGTGCATGACTTGTAAGTTTATTCTCTGCGCATTCTTACGTTTATCTCCAGTTCCATGGTTGGAGTAGAGAAACCACAGAAAGCGTCAGGGTTCCTACTAAAGAAGGAGCTGACATACTTTGCCAAGGCACTGGATAAGCCAGCAAGGCCATTCCTTGCCATTCTTGGAGGGTAAGTTGTGATTAATTTAGAGTATATTGTGTTCATCAACAGTCTGTATGTTGGTAAGTATACTGCCCTCTAGTGGTAGAATTTGATAGAATGTATGAAAATTGTGAATATTGACTCTATATTCAGATTGATATTCAACACCAATTTTGGAATGAGTGGTACAAATAATTTGCCAGTGTATATGCCAGAGTATAACAAGTCTCAAAGTGGGGATGTGCATTTGGACAATGGTAATGAAATTTACATGATTTCAGGTCTATATTGTTGAATTTGGTCAAATACATGTATGACTCAAGTAGATTTTGGTAGATTTTGTCTACTTACCAAGTGCTCTAAACAATAATGTGTATTGTTCTTGTTCTTTCATTCTAATAATGTTTTGGTTACTTTGACCAAACAAAAGGCTAACCATCGATGCCTTGTACTTAGTTCATGTTCATTATCTTTCTATTGCCCAGAGCCAAAGTCAAAGATAAGATTCAGCTGATAGAAAACATGTTGGATAAAGTCAATGAAATGATTATTGGTGGTGGAATGGCATTTACTTTCCTGAAGGTTATCAATGGAATGGAGGTAAGTCAACATGTATTGTATGTGATATTGGTTAAAAGCTATGCGCAGTCAAAATATAGCTTAAATATGTACATTTTAGCTTAATTGAAACCAGAGTAAAATTTGATTAGTGAACAAGACACACCAAAATGTTGTGTAAGGATCATTATCTGTGAGATATTGCATGTGCTGACTATGATCTTGGAGGTAGAAATGTGATGACCAACATACACATTGCATGAAAAAAATATGCTCCAAAACAGGAAATCCTCCAAAAGTATAATGGGACCATCCCAAACATGTTTTGATTGTATACTGTAAACTGTTTTGCGCAACAAAATAAAATTCTACAAAACGGAATTCACAGTATGTCTCTTTTATCTGATTAGAATTGACAATGCAGGCAGACTTTAAAAGTGATATTGTTGAAACCGAAATCTTCAAAACACTACCTTATCCATGTAAGCTTTATCAATAGAACTAATACCACAATGCATATGATAACCCAAACAGCTCTTTGATACACTGGTTATTATAATATGCTTAACCTGATACATGTGATTAGATTGGTTAGCAAGCTATGATATACTTTGCAACATATGCCACAAATACTGACGTAATAGCTTTTGCTTGGTCATTATTTTCATGGCATATAAGCAAATTTCCCTTTCCAAGTATATATGTACATGAAAAACTTTGCAATCAAACCCCATAGTCTGTATTATTCCACAATTTGCAACTTTCACTCATCTATTTGTTCCCAACTCCCAAAACACTACTTTTCAGTCTGCATAAAGTTGTTATTGGTATCTATATTTATATAAGGAGTGGTAAAACTTTGATATGAAGTATTTATTTTCATTAATACTTTTAAAAAATACAACAGCCAGTACATTTCTTTATTTCCAACACGGTACATGCCAACTGTCAAATCAAGGGGGAATCAGGAAATAAATTTTGTCTGTAACATTTTCTGTTAGATTGGAACCTCTCTGTATCAGTCTGTAACATTTTCTGTTAGATTGGAACCTCTCTGTATCAGTCTGTAACATTTTCTGTTAGATTGGAACCTCTCTGTATCAGTCTGTAACATTTTCTGTTAGATTGGAACCTCTCTGTATGATGAAGATGGTGCCAAGATCATTACCAAGTTAATGGAGAAGGCAGAAAAGAATGGAGTCAAAGTTCATTTACCATCTGACTTTGTGACTGCTGATAAATTTGATGAAAATGCTGCAACTGGAGCAGCAACTGTCGAATCTGGTATTCCAAAAGATTGGATGGTAAGTGGCAAATCAATTAATCCAAAAGAGTGCTTAAAGCAAGTACAGAATGATGTTCAAAGACAGTTTGTAAAGGCTTTGTTTTCATTCATTATGATGGCATTATTCTACAGGAATGACTCAAGCAGTTTAATTCCATGTACTGTATGGCTGTATGGCCCCTCTGGCCCTCTTGACCCCAACATTTTTACCCATTATCAGTAACATATATATGTACTAGTAGATACATTATACATCTCTGAATTCTCTAAAGGGTCTTGATTGTGGTCCCAAGAGTATAAAAGTTTTTGAGGAAGCCATTGGGAGAGCCAAGACCATTGTATGGAATGGGTAGGTCTAATGTATGTTAATTGAATACTTCTACAGTCAAGTATTTATCACACTCTAAAACAAAATTTCAAAATATTTCTACCAACCTTTCCTAAACCTGGTTAGGTGTACAACTCGTTGGAAAATTAAAAAAAAATTTGTAATGTACTCAATGATTGTTTGTGTGTGTGCACATGCCTGTGTGTGTGTGTGCACGTGTCTGTCTGTCTGTCTGTCTGTCTGTGTACAGAATATTTTCAATATATTTATGTCATCCATTGCACACATATTACACATATAGTATAGATGTGTATCGTGTTAAAAATTGACAGGGTGCTTCTTTCCAGAAATAGATATATCCTTCTAGTACATTGTACTGTCTCTGTAGCAGTAATAGTTGTAACATGTGATGTCTCTTTAACAGTCCACCTGGTGTGTTTGAGTTTGAAAAGTTTGCTACTGGAAGCAAAGCAGTCATGGATGCTGTTGTTGCTGTAACCGAGAAAGGAGCTGTCACTATTATCGGTATTGTTAACGTTTAATCTTTCAACCGCTTTGAATACTAACAGTTTCAGTTATTTTCAGAAGAGTTGTTAACACAGGAATTGGAAGTTAGTTTGGAATCTACAATGAGTTAATTTGGATATCATTTTGGCCGCTATTTTCATGGTCATTCATATTTCTTGATTTTTACTGAGAATGGGTTGGAGTTTTCCTGAACAAAGTATCAGCAAAAGTTTAAGACTTTTTTTAGTGAGGAGCATGTTACATTACGAAAGCCATGCTTAGTTGCCTGTAATCAACAGAACTGAGACACATGTCTACAACTTTATGTTTTGCTCAAGGTTTGTCCAAAGGCAACTGAGGAATTTTGTGTGCCATGAGACATTTGAATATTGTACTCTGTGTTCCAGTTTTGATTATGTTGCACCCATCTATTAGGATTTATTACTCAACTATTAAAGTGAACAAAACTGTTTATCCCAATTTCTGTTGAGATGATTCAGCTGAGTCTGGCTCATCTTTAAAAGTGCAACAACTTTCCCTATACTTATTGTAACAGATAGGATGAAATCTAGTATCGCATGCACAAGCCCATATCTGAAAATACTAAGTAAGAAAATGCTAGCAGATCGTATGAACATAGCAATTTGCATGAATAAAGTGGTGTAGCAGTGATATGAAACTGCAAAATACTAGAGATATTTGACTGAAGAGTATAAGAGATAAAAGTATTTATTGCAGTGTTATCTGAAACACGATCACGTGTGGCCAGTCAGACTATCATTGGCCATTTGTTTTCCAAAATTCTATTTCACCATCATGACATTTATTCTTGACATAGTGAGTGAAATAGAATGTTAGAAGACAAGTGTTTGATAAGAGAAAAGGGTCTGTATCTGTCAGATGAAGGTGACTTTGATTTGTTCTTTGCAGGTGGCGGTGATACAGCAACATGTGCAGCCAAGTGGAAGACTGAAGATAAAGTCAGTCATGTCAGCACTGGAGGTGGTGCCAGCTTGGAATTGCTTGAAGGTAAGCAATGATGCAATTTTATACTTGTATCATAGTTGTGCTGTAATGTTTAGAGTTTCATTAAACTCATAACCCTTCCTTGGTAAGGGTAGACTTGAACCATTGTATTAGGTTAAAGCAGTATGGCTTTACATATAGAATGTAGAACAAAGTTACAGGTCTTTCCCAACCATTAATTTCATTGTTCAACAGTAAAATAAAAATATCAAATGCTTTGAATATTTTGGCGACTGACAACCATCTTCATCTGAGAATGGCTTCATTCCCAGATGATGAGGGCTGTCAGTAATCAAAGTGTTGGAAGTCTGTGATATTTTTATTGCACTATTGATTGCAATGATGAAATTAACGTTTTTGAGAGTTCTACACACTGAATGAAAGTACATGAACATTAAGTAACAATAATATTCATAAGTGTGAAAGCATCATCTGCAAACATGTTCATCTTGTTTCATTTTAATATAAGCAGGCTGTTTACCAAAAGTGTTTTGGTGAGGAAAGAAGTAAAATTATGAAAAACTAAATCTGTATGAATGGTACACACCTGTCTTTGTTTTTGGAATAGTGGGTGAGAAAGTGTTCATCAGTATTTGAACCATCTTGTGAACATATCATGGAGAAAACATTGATGCATATTATTACATTTTTGTCAAAATACTAACTCCAAGTTTGTGTAATTTTTCAGGAAAAACTCTGCCAGGTGTGGCCGCATTGAGTGATGCATGACTGAGTGACCAAGACAACAGTAAGCTGTAAGATTACAAATTCTCTAAAAATAATCATGGATACAAGGTATTATAAAGTTTTCTTGGTAGCTGTTTGTCAAATTAATTCATTTGGAGTGTGATTGTCCTGTAGAATGTTGGTCTTTTATCTTTAAAAAAAACAGCATCCAGTTCCAAATAACTGCTACCAATATCAAGTACATGATTTAATTTTGAATTTTTGATATCACATATGCCAGTTATTACATGTTGATTATTCACCTATAATGAAAGAGGAAACAGGAAAATAAACACTCAGCTTATTAGCATTTTTGTCTTATTTCTATTTATCAATAGTTCTCTACAAAATATGTTTTAAAGGTTTGGCAAGCCTGAAGCATAATACACCCAAAACTATATGTCATCCACCACTACTAATTCCAGAACTCGAGAGACCGTAATACTTATGATTTCTACTGAGATAGGTGGATGATTAATCACAACTTGTGAAAAAACACTGTGGCAATCAGGAATGAGATGGGGTTCATGCAAACACATACAATTAACATAATTAGTGTCAGTAACTTGTCAAAGTGTAGATCCTGGATCCCATAATCCTGTTTACTGATTAGCACATTACTCTTTATAAGAACTAAGTGTCACTATTGCTGTTTAGTGTATTAATGGAAAGTCTTCTCTTATATGTAGCTCACTTCATTCAAGCTTTGAACCTCACTGGAGTTTGTTCACCAGTTGTAACTGCAAAAACTGGGTGTGGTTTGGAAGGTTTGGCCCAGTGTCTATTTGTTATGCCAAACTTTCAAAACTGACTTTCTTACAATTTCTGACTCTCTTTTTTTTTTATATCCGTCTATTTTGTGAGTTTTACAAACATTTGTATGACAACAGAAAAGGATGATATATCAACAGTGTAAGATAGAAAATATGTTTTACAAAAACAATCTCTCTTTATTTGTTGTAAAATAAGTAAATATTTTACTTGTAAAAGCCAGGGTATGGAAGGACAGAGGATACTGCAAACTTATTTCACATATAAGTTCAAGCACTTTGCATGGCCCCTGTAATGAACTTCTGATAGTAAGCATCTGAAATATCTTTTGGTATTGTAATGGGCTTTTGTAAGTAATGACCATAGTTATCAGAGAACAAGTATTTCTTACAAAAATGATCAATCAGTCTATTTGTTTTAAAGTCAGGTGAGATATTACCAGCTTAACACAGGATGTCAAGGAAAGATTAAAGACTCTTGTTTTACTTATGAAATCTTATATGGTACATCCTTCTATCATAAAACTCCTGAAATGCCATATCTGAAATATCATTTCATTTGATGAAATATGTTTTACAAAAATGAAGTGAAGTGAAATGAAGTATCAGTTGGATTGTTTTTGACTTGGAACTCTCAATCAGTAACTTATGTGTGGAAGAATCATTTGAATAGAAGCTTGTTTTTTTCACAAGATGATGTAGTATATCTGCTTGATTGTATACTATGAAGTAACATTTCATGGCATTGTGACTGTAAAATTTAAGATGTTGATGCAGTCCTGAGGAGTGTTATCTATCGTTGCACTCGAAAACTGTATATAGTATAGAGACATCGATTTAATAAAGAATACACCACGCCCCAAATCATGCCTCATATCTTTTCAATCTTTCAGCTGTAAAGCTGGTCAATTAGTAAGTGATTATAAGTGAGAGTAAGTGACTAAAGTGTAGCCTGAATGAACTACTGGTGCTTCATTTGCATATCTGGTTTCATTTCTTTTGTTACTTATTATGCTTTTGGAGCTTAATTTCCATATCTTTGTCTATAACAGTGCTCAACTGAATGCCATCAGCCCAAAAAAGGCCGAATGTACTATTTTTAAGAAAGAAAGACACACTGGCTAAAAACATAACATTTTTGTGGGCTTTAAAAATCTTTAATGTATTTATTTATTTAATTTCCCCATAAGGCCAAATAAAAAAAGCTGTTTGGTTCCGGTTACCGACCCCACCTAGTTTTTCACGCTGACCCTAAACTTTTTTTTACATATTCTAGAAAAATAATAATAAAATCGCAAATTTCGTCTCGCAAGAAATAGTGGGTGCAGAAACTGACATCAACTTAAAAAGACAATATAAAACTATTCTTCCAACCTGTAATGGCTGTACATCTGATAGGATGAAATAAACAACACAGAGATCATTTGGAAAACATTGGAAAACATGATGAACTAGACACTCACACATGAAAAAAAAATATAATAAAATGAAATAAAAAATCTACTTACCCCACCTATTTTATAGTTGAATGTAATCGGAACCACACATTTTCTTTTACGTCTAAGCATAAATACATGTCTTGAAAAACACTCTGGTACATGTAGAATTATTATGTTGTCGGTTATCTTCATAAGAGTTAGTTAAATACTATAGGTACTGATAATTGACATGTCAGTGATTGGCATAACCATTCCCTTGGAAGTGTTCTATGTCTCTTACTTAAGAAAGCACTTGAACACTAAAGAGATATGCAACCCACACTTCCAAGACATGTAAAAACAAATTTAGAATCTAGACATATCACGAAGTACAATTGTGTCCAGGAACAACTTCAAATTGTAGATTTATCTTGCAGCCAGTCTGTTACTCAGATGTTAGTCAAGTGCATGATTCAATTAGGCTCAACTTAAGAAGTTTGTTTTTAATGCGGTCAATTTTGGGTCAAATTTGCATACACAGACAAGGTTAACATAGAATTTAACAAGAAATGAAACCAACACATTCTAAATAATGCTCTTTGTCATCCAGGATATCCAGGATTAGTTGTTTGAAATTATGAATTTGAAAATGGTTTGCTGTGGTATTTCTGGCATCAAGATTAGGGCACATCTGTGCATGCATACATCATGAGAAGGTGCCACATGTAAATGTGAGTGACAAAAAGCTGGTGAAAATTTTAGTGATAAATGTATGATATTTGTGTGTAGTGATGATGTAATAAATTGTAAAATCATCAACAGATATACCTGGATTTTATAGTAGAATACAATGGCAAACACAAGAGCTCACATTGTGCCAAGTTTTGATGTAATCATTCTTTGAGGGGTTGAAGACAGAATACTATCTCTTTGCGTTTAGTTGTCTGACCACTCTCAAACGTCCAACTCTCGACCTGGCAACTTCCATATTTAAAAAGAAACCGACCTTTACCAAAAAAAAACAAAGACCACACAAGAAACAAAACCTTTAGATTTCGTTTCCTTTACTTTATTTTGCAAATGTATTCCACTTCTAATTCTGTTCTTATTGTCATCACCATACTATGTCTATCAAGTGCTGGACAGGTACTAATATACACATGTACAGCATCCACCCCGTACATAACCGTCATGTCCATTCATAGCTGTCAATTAAATATCACTTCTGATGAACTTTTTGTCAAATTATACCTATTGTTATACTTTGACCCTGATCACAATTTGATCCTCACGTTTTCATTCATTCCCTGTTTGGTATAGTTCTTTATATTGCTGACTTTCTCAATCTACCACCATCACCAACAATGTTTTATTCGGCGTCATAAAAGTTTGTTTGCCTATTGTGCATGTCTTTGATTAGCCTGTCTAGCAGCTGATACATAGCTATCATTTGGAGATCAGCTCACCTTACCCTTTTATTACCTTCCGTAAGGAAGGTTATAATATACTGATGAAGTCTGTGTGTCTGTGCGTGCGTGTGTGTGTGTGTGTGTGTGTGTGTGTGTGTGTGTGTCTGTATCACCATTTCCGAAAAACGGCTGCATCAATTCAAACGAAATTTCATAGACATGTTCCGTAGGGTAATGGCAAGAACTGATTAAGGTTTGGTAATAATCCGATGAATATTAATGACCAATTTGAGTCATTAATCGATCGAACAAGTATGAAGTTGGCTTCAGATTCAGGTTGCGTTATCTTATGAATGTTATATTGAGTGTCAGATGGCCTCAGATCCGAATCTGAATCTCACGCCAACTTTATACTCGTGCTCTACACTACTGAGAAAGACTCTGTTTTCAGGGGTTTCATGCCAACCTTATTTAGTGTTTCCCTTGGATCTGCACTCTGCATTGGCTGCACAAACACGAGAAAAAAGAAGACCGAGGCAGGATATTTAAGTGATTCAAACTCACCAGAAAAATTTTTTTTCTTGGCCTTAAAATAGGTTTACAATGAGTACGGAGTTCACAAACAGGTGAAATATTTATCATCATTTCAATTTCGTCAAATATGGACTTATCATTTTCAAATTTTACACACTGATGCGCAGATGAATAAAGAGAAATCTTGTTTTTTTAGATTTTCAATTAGAAGTTTAGGAAGTATTATATTGACCTCGAACCGTCTCCTTTTTACCGTGTTCTTTTCCGATTTCTCTCGATAACAAACTACCGCTGTTTGTTGGAAGGCTTGTACATAATCATTGATCTAGCTCTGTATCTCAGGATATAAATACACTCTCACATATTTATCAAGTGTAATAATCTATCATTTATACCCAAATGTGTGTGGTCAAAATATGGAAAATAGACCAAGCCTCGCCTAGCCTATGAAGAAAATTTCACGACAATGTATCAATAATGGTGACCTATACATTGACCTCTATATAATTAGTGTACAGTGAGGGCACGCCACTCAACAAAATCTTGAGAATGTGTAAACTCCTGGTGGGACAGAAGGAAGTTCAACACGCACATGCCATATCCCGGGTATGTAGGGGATCACGAAAGCCGAGTGAAGTCGAGGATGGCAAGCTTTCCTGTGCTGAGTATAGAAGGCGTGGCGGGCATTTGAACAACATTTTTGACAACTAACTGTCATTGGGACTTGACGAATCACAGATATAGAGCTAAATTTCTTGCATAAATCCTTACGGAAGGCATTCAGTTTAAATCTGTGTTTATCGATATCCTTTACCCTAGACCTTTTACAACAGTCTGCCAGTGATGTTGTCTAGACATTTCGGTAGGATGACATTGGAAAACATGAGCCCAATCCTCTACAAAACAGTACTGTGGCTATGATATTTCTGTATGTATCCCTCAGAAACAAACGTATCCTTCATAAGTCGTACCATCTCCGTCTCCATAATCAAGCTTAATTGAGTTGTTACGTTAGCATACTACGAAGAACCAAAGCATACTTATATAGGATCTTTCTTAAGTAAGTTGTCACGACTCCAGATTTTTTTATACATGTATTTTCATTTTTGTAAGTTATTAAAAGTCGTGTATTATTTCAACAATGATATAGGTAGGCTAGTCGATTGAAAAGACGGAAAGTCATTCCATTCCATACAAACCGAAACTGTTTATGAGAATTTTTCTTGGTTGGACGATGTGCTATCCTGTCCACGTATGTGAGTGCATGTTTGTGTTCGTTTATGCTATGCTGTCGATGACTGTGTGTGTGTGTGTGTGTGTGTGTGTGTGTGTGTGTGTGTGTGTGTGTCAGTATTCAGGTTGGATAAAGAGAGCGAGATTTATTTTTTTTAAACGAAACAAAACTGACAATAAAGAGCAACTGGCAAAAGCTGACTAAACATTGTGTATGTTAACCATGGATCGTTATCGCTCAGCCCTATTAGTGAACAACTTTATGCTGTAGATTTGTGTACGATACGCTCTGAGCAAGTGCAGCCAAATAATGATGCTGTTTTTGACACGTTCAAAGTTGAGTTTGACGTTCATTTCCTCAGGCATGTACCATAATGACACAACGGCCGTCCTCAACTCTCTTAGCTCTTGGGAGCATACTATTCATTACAGCCTCTGTAAGCACAGAGGGTGAGATCATATCGTATCAACTGCTATCTACCTGTTACCATATTCTACAGCCGGGTTAATCAAATGGGACACGGTCTCGTTCAAATCTTGTCAAATGACAAAGGCCAAGCGTATGCAACATTTTGTCATTTTTGTGAAAGACACTGCTCTTGTTTTATTTAATTGCAGAGTATGGTAATGGTTTCAAATTATTAAATGAATGAATGTATTAATTAAACTTGAATGTTACTATTTCAGTGTAACACTCTAATTTGTAAATACTTAAAAAAAATAAAAAGTATAGTTTGTAATTGAGAATTAGTTACAACAAATACCAGTCATAGGCTATTTATGCTAATATTTCATTATTTTGTACATCTGTGTACCTATACTAGTTTGACATTTCACAACCGTGATACAATGTTATGAATTCGTGTTTTGAATCGATTTGAATCACAAATCACGCCTTAAGGAGATAAGAGTAGCTTACACGGAGAGAGAAAACGTTACGCGTTCACCAGCTCAATATATTTGTCAGTGTCACTTCTCGTCAGTGTTAGAATCCGATTATACGTCATTGCAGTTAACATAGGATATAGCGGGTTAGTCATCATGTAATAGAAAGATTAGATTAATAAATGTACTGCCAGTAAATGTTGTAATGTTATATACATTTTGTAATAGCCACGTCTGTTCAGTGACTCATACAATTTACATCTTAGTTCGTCTTTTTGGAACTCACAGCGGGGAGGCATATTCTCTTTTTGTAAGTATTTTAGTGGTCGCGCACCTTATTCCATACTCCAAGGTCATCAGCCCATTATTCAATAGCTAGTTTACAGGGACACAGAGTTGCAGCACCAAAATAAATTGATTGTTAAAAATAAACAAAACATGACAAATTGTAACGATTGGATAGAATCCACTATAACACATCAGTTCCATCTAACTCAAGGGACTAGAATTTCTCTGAGAGGTAATCTGGATCGTATTGTACAAAGTGACACCACGAAGAGACACGATCCAGAGTTGATCTGGTTTTCTTGCATACAGACAGCAAGACACTCAAAGATACATCTTCTCAAAAAGTGAAAGTTTCCCTTGGAAACATTTTATTTCCAACCGAGACATTTATTTAATTATTTTTTTATTGAATTAATTTGATATTCTCTCGTCTCCTGTAAGCCAGAGGGCTGAAAGTAGCTTTTTCTTTGTAAATTGTATTTACGTATTTTACACTCCATAGGACAACTTAATAAACAATCATAACATTATAACATTCAATACGCTATCAAGGATTAACACTCCCATCCTCCTCGCTAGCGTGTCCGAAAAAACAGAAGCCAAAGTTACGTCCTAACGACCGTATGCACTCATCTGTAGGCATGACAGGAATCTGTAAAATACTTCATATTGTTAACTACATGAGAATCTTACTCGTCATTGCTCGGAAACACACTTGATTGGACCACAGATAAGTCTTCCTTGTCTGTGATTGGACGGAAGTTCTGGATGAAGTTATACATCTACATATATCGTAAGTAAAGATAAAATATACATTGCCATGTCAAAGGAAACCAAGCTAATGCAATAAGCATGCACTATACAGATGCTACCTCTCATTCTATTCAGTAGCATATTGATATATGAACAAAGACGACCCTGACATTGTTATAAGCTCAGACCATTTTAGTGGTCTGAGTTAGAAGTCACTTCATTACAGGGATGCAAACCACACGGAAGTTATCTTTTGTTTCAAGTCATTCAAAGTGTTTCCATCCATTGACTATTCCAACGTTATTTATAACTTCATTAATTGTACCTGGCTAAACCACAATCTTGACAAATTACCATTTAATTTCTGACACAATTCCATTGCACAAAGGTTAAAGAAGAAAACTAGTATTCAGTATAAAATCTATAGTGTGGTAGTCGAAACTTTCCACGTGCACGAAAGTTGTTCGACAAGTTTTTTCCATCAGAAAGTGGATCAGAGTAATACATACCAATATATAATTCTCTTATAAAAGATCTGTTTTTGAGATGATTAGATTCAGACTAGACTCATTATTGGCATATCTAAGAACTACAGGGTTAATCCCAAAAGCGCTTATAATAGATAAACCACAAACCACGGACACTATACGATATGAATCTTTATCATCAGCTAATCAATCAATATGATTGTACTATTTCTACCAGTAAATGACGATGCACATCAAGGTTTGACCCCAGAACAACCGGAAACACGATCTTATGGCCTTTGACGTCACCTAACATTAAAACCAGACGGATTCGTTCAGCATATGACTTAACATTACTTGATCCCAATTGACCTCTCCATTATTTACGATAAGCCTATCATTTCGACTTGTAAGAATTAACCCAACCGACCTATTACATCATCAGAGTCATCCATTCTATTTATCTTAAATGCCATCCTGTCCAAATAAAACTTTTTAAAAAAAATATTTTGCAGCTTTGCGAAATTTGATATCATTCATAGACAAAAAGTAAAAGCTGGTCATTAACCCAGCATAAGTCTAGTCTTCCTACCCTCTATATACATATGTTATGTTTCAGAACTTGCTATAACATGGAACAATGTTCGATCACTCCTTAAGACAGTCAAGGGATGTGCGGACCTTCGGGGAGTTGACTTTCAGGTGATTGTCTCGATGTATAGATTATAGGGGTTGTTATAAAAAGGGTCGCCCCAGTAAGTCCAACACCTACCTCAGTTCAAATAGTTTTTTGTGACACTAAATAAAAGACTTGAAACTCTAACATATATCCATTTGCAGAGATAACCATGCGGGTAGGTAGGCACCCTTTCACACTCCCTGGTTTGTGATTTAGTCTGAACGTTCGTGTAATTCTGCCTCACACCTTTGTTTAATACCGATGACAGAATAAAACTTTCATTAAAACTTGGGAACAAATGTTTGCATTTCGCGAATAGTATTCTTCTGAGATGACAACATTAAGTCATTAAAAGATCAACAGTGTCAAATAATGACTAATTACATGCAGCTGGAAGAGCAATGGCGCTATGACATTGCTTAGCTACTTTTCACTTTTTGGGTTATTCATTTATTGTGTTGATGATTTCATCAATCATTGAGTATTCTATAATTTATGCATAAGAATTTTAAATTGGAATAAAGTATGGATTCACTCTAGAGAAGCAAGCGAGCTGAAGGCGAGGCAAAATTACCTGCTCTCTGGCTACTTTTTAAATGATCCAAGTTAACCATGAATATTGTATGTAGTCTGAGTTAATTCCCTGAAGTCCAAGTGATCCCGTGTACAAATGGAGATATGGGAGTGATTCGAGTATACTTACATGATCTGCCAGCTGGGTACATAGAAAAGTAACACTGGTGATACAGAAAAAAGCAATACTGATGGAGAATTAACGTTAACATTAGAGGTTCACACACATTTGTTACACTTGTATCAAATGGGGGTCCGGCTTTCCAAGTACATCCGAAATGCAATATGCATCCTCTATCCACTCGTAATTTATTGATAGTACAAATATTGTAGGTAGCGATTTGGGACGTTTGAGCTACATAATGTTTTTCTAAACGTAAGCTAACGATATTAAAGAAAATCTGAACTCGGCTGACGCACATACACACACACTTAGGCCTGAAAAACATTCAATTATTCAACACCGTGCAAATACAAGAGACACGCTTTGAGCGTTAAAGCTGATAAATGAGGTTTGCATTAATAGCAATTCCAGTGGCTAGTGGGAGGTAGTGTTTAGCATATGTGCTAATAGCCCAAAGAAAGGTATATTACATCTCTAGGTGATTTAAAACAAGCTTTCGGAATGAATGAAGAAATGGTTGGACATGTCAAGAACGTACAGCAGAGAAAATTCCCATTGTACCAATAATTATGAATGCTCCTGTGGACCAGATTTTATACATGCTCCATGCCCCCCCCCCCCCCCCCCACCGGAATTGAACACAGTCATATTCTAAAAATAAGCCATCATAATGACTTTTATATTTGCTGAATTCTTAGTATACAAAGCTGTAATCACAAACAGTGGAGTCTATGCTAGCAATCAATAGACATCGAGATCAGCCATAGTCAGAGTTTATGGAAAGAGTTGTTCTCCATCTATAGAAGCAAGGAACTGTACGTGTTACAAAAGCTATTTCCCGGCACATTAATCGCTAAACTATACACATTGGGAGAACACAAACGAAACCCATAACGTTGCTGCGGCATGTCGAACAACAGATGACAGGCCAATTCGTCTTCCAATGCCTTCATATATGCATACCCAGGTAGCTGTATAATATTAAACTTATTTTGATATATTGTTTATTCTTATGTTCAGCTCTTTGACGTTGAACTAATGAAGTATGTATATTCATCAGTGAGTGGTGAAACCCTATCAACACCCCATTACTTTACAGTCTTGAATCAGATCCGAACTCGTACATGCAGACATCAACGTTAACATTATTAAGCAATGGAATGTAGTACTAGCAAGAGATCATTCAGTTATAGTCAGAATGAATGTACTGTTTTATAGTTCAAGGTTCAAGTGTATTTTTAACGGAAAATGACTACTGAAAATAGTGAAAAATTACAGCTACTGATGATGTTGCCAGTATGTACCAAGTGTTTCATTAGACATAGTTATCGTTGTTTAATATAAGTTCTGCAGAAAAAAAAAACATTAAACGTAAATCACCTCAAATATCTAAACTCTAGGAAGCACCGTGAAATTGACGTACCAATATGTTCTAAAGAAACAAATGTTAGGGAAACCGTGCAAATGTGTGTCACATGACATTGAATGATTGCATTGAGTGCCACCTGGTTTCATCTCTTGGACTGTTATTGTCAGATATTTCGTCGCAGTGTAATCTCTTATACGCATATTCGTGAGTTTTGAAAATTTGGGAGCCTTCAGTAATTACACGGGGGAAGGCCGGTGGAAATCAAGCCCGGTCTGTGGCTCAAAATGTGAACATCCCCCTAGTCCGTTATTCTAAAAATGAACCCCCTTCAATTTCCATTCTCTAAAATATGACCCTCCCCCTGTTCAAATATTTCAATGGGAAAAAAAAACATTTTTAACACCACCTCCTGTGGCGTAATTGTTAGAGCTCAAGGTTAGGAGTCTGAAGGTCCTGGGTTCGAATCCCACTTGAAACAGAATTCTTCTGAAGTAAGATCCCATCACATTGATAGTTTTAATGTCATTTCTTGCTTCCAACTATTACCTCCACAACTATTACCTCCCCCCCCCATACCCACCCCACCCCCGCCCTACCCTTTGTAATTACTGAAGACTCCCTTATTTGGCTGGCTAGTTTCTCGTTTTCTTGTTATTCGGTGCACCTTCGCGTTAAAGCATACAAGTCAGTACAAAGAAAATTCAGCAATCGACATCATGTGATGCACTCCTTATTCAACTTACTCGAGAGTATAGTCATCATTTCGAATGCATATATTGGCCTATGACAACGTATGGAGGCATTACCATAGTGACGGTATACCAATCTCTATAGGCTCGCTAGCATATTATATAAACATCAATTGTAAAAATCCCTGTTGCATGGTGAGTTAGTAATTTGATTCTTCGTGTGCCCTCGAGTACCTGTGATGGATTTTCATAACATGGATATTCCAATGCAAAATGTCTCTAGTCTATGTTAGGGCTATATGCATGGATAAAAGCTGAGGGAAGATCGTACGATGACGCACAAGCTCGATTGAACGTTCACAAAGAGCGACATCGACACGTTTATAATATGATATAAGCCGTGATGAAAAGTGTGGCGGTTACACTTCTGTGAGCGATGTAAATGTAAAAACACGATGAGGTAAACACATTAAAATACTACCAGAAACACATCACTGTATATCACAAATAGATTGGAGTAAAATTGCAATCACTTTATGAACATCTCTTGTAAAATGCAGATTGAACCTGCTATCATTGAAGGTGTGAACGTTTTCGAAATTTGATTAAAAGTGCAAAAATGAAGTTCTTATCAGTAGTTGTACTTGATCAAGAAAGCCAATTTGTAATCAACAGACCCTTGTGCTAGATTTGATGAAAATTATATAAAAACTATTTATCAAGGCAGTCGTGCATCAAGTATTTGGTGCAGAACGACAGCAAACGTTATATTGGTATTATGTATTTCCCTACCTTTCAAAATGCCGCTACTTTTGTTCACATAGCTCATTTTATCGCACACCTGCAACATTATAAATAAAGAGACAAGATATCTTTTCAAGAAATGACAATATAGCAAGGGACATATAATAACGATAGCTAGCTGCAACTGGAATATTCTTTATGAAAGGATGTTAGGTACACTAAACTTACTCTCGTACATCGTGAACAGTATTGCATCACATATGAGTAAACGTATTTTCTGTAGCTGTGTACGCCATAAACCATAAATCGGCAAACCTGTTTCTCTCCGTGTATGCATAAAATCCACCCCTGAGTAATGTGTACAATGTCTGCTTATTGGTATTTAAACAATTTTCAGTGAATATACAGTGGTTGTCTAATCGAAAAGTGAAAAGTGAACTCCAGTTACACCTATTAGAGTTTGCGACGTGGTGACAAATTCAAAATTGAGTTTTTGCTCAAGATTTGTAAACTTGCCACTACACTACTTACAGATAGTATTGACCACTAAGGCTAAAAAATGTGTGTGTTTCTGATAACCGACCGATCCTAGTTTAAGCCGCTGACCCTAAACATTTTTGTTTTAAATTCTTTGTCTTCTTGCATGTGTATTTTCTTTCCCCGGTGATGTCTGTACATATTCCTTTAATCAAAGTATCACAGAAGAGGTATTCTGATGACATTGGGCCGAAGCAGTACTTTAACAATTAAAAGGGTAAAAAATAAAAATAAAAGGCAGACCTTGCTACCGTATTTTCTGTGGCCATGTTATTGGAAATACATATTTTTTTGTCACCTAATTAACAGATACTCCTTGACTTAAAGTATAATGTAAACTAATTTATTATTTTTATTATTCATAGGTTGTTTACTAGTTCTTAATGTTACCATAAGGAAGATGTGTAGCAAGTTTCATTAATTAAAATCGATACAGTGGTTTTTGAGATTTCGGGTCCAGCTGTCAGGCAGGCAGGCAGGCAGGCAGACAGACAGACAGACAGACAGACAGACAGACAGACAGACAGACAGACAGACAGACAGACAGACAGACAGACAGGCAGGCAAGCAGGCTGGCAGACAGACAGATAGAGACAGACAGACAGACAGACAGATAGACAGACAGAGACGCACGCACACACACACACACACACACACACACACACACACACACAGAAGCATAACATTACACTTCCTTGCCGAAGGTGAAAATTGGTCTCAGTAAACATCACTTTTAGTTCCATTGTATTTTTTGTGAGATCCAAGCCCAAGCTCAAAGTTTGTCGGTGAAAAGGAAAGATTGTCCACCATTGAGAGTTTCTAGTATGATGATTTAGTATGGATAAAGTACAAAACAAACCTTCAAATTATCGGTCACGGGATGTTGGTCAGTGCAATCCAAACGTGTGACATCGTGTGATTCACTAACTTTTACTAGGAAAGGGGATGAACGTATGCTAAACAACGGGAGTTCACTAGTTGTTTCAGAGATGGTAGACTGTACTTTCGCAGTTTCAATTTCGCGAAGTGTGTAAATGTAAATGTACTTTGTTTCTCCAAATCCCTGTTAAACGAAAATAAAAGGTTAGTATTTTCATGCCATTTGCAACTGAGTATTTATTTATCTTCTTGACGTGAAAGATAAGATGTATACTAGTTCGATTGATCGCAAAATCTATTATCCTGACAGACTAATCCAATAAACCATATCAGATTGTAACAGACATGAGTGACATTTGAAGATTAAAATCGAATATGTACTTAAGTAGTTATACATGGCAACGGGTATTAGAAGGACAAGGACCTCAACTAGTAAGTTGGTGTAACCAGATGTCTCTTTTCAGTTCCAATCTTGATTTTTATGAACAGGATATCATATATTAACCTAATGACAGCTGCGGAAGGCAAATGGACAGTTTAAATTTCATTGATTGATGTGATATGAGATATTACAAGCACCCCTATGTGACAAAGAAAATGGGAATTATATGCCATTTTACGGTAGTGCATTTTAAAGAAGGAGCGATTGAGTTCTTTCTTTACTTCATTGAATAAGACACTGATTATGTTACGATCCAAAAATGTAATATTTCGGAATTTGGGCCTTTCTCTCTAAAATTAGAATATTTTTGTATACATTATTTAGTTTTAGTTCTGTTTGGAACCATTTCGTGAAATGTTTGTCCCGCTACATGACAAGAGCGAGAGATTTAATTATGTTATTTTTCACTAACTACATTGTTATGTTGACAAAATGTGCTACTGGGTCAGAGGTTAAAGTTACACTGGCTGCAACTGGAATGATTGTTGGAAAATGTTTTCTTATATATACAACAATAACTTACTCGTAATATCGTAATATCACCTGTGAGTAAACGTATTTTTAAAGCTGTGTACAGGATAAATCGAATCAAATTGATTTTGGGGGTCCGCACACAAAATCAGCGCCCTCAACGACGACCACGATTTCTGTATGACTTTGGGATAACATTAACCACTGATTAACCAATGATGTTGCTGATGTATTTGTTTATTGTAAATACACAAACAATTCGAACCTGGGTTTCCAGTGACGCCTTCTTTTTTGGTCTTTGACTAGCGTACGACTGGAGTTAAGAACACTTTTTAATGTCTTTGAAACCATAAAACTGTTTGCAACATTTGTTTACGACCAACAATTTGTTTCGTTAAAGGATGAGAGTAAGAATAATATAACTTCAGAAATACGTAATTATCCATAATGTATCTGTATGTGTTTCGATTGGAAAGTACGACATACCCTCATTGACCTTTTCAAATGTTATATTTTCCATCAAAGTGAAATAGCGACTGCCATAATTCACCCATACCTTCTTGGTGTGCTACGACCTTCAGGCACTATATATATTTATGACTTTTGAGAACGAACACAGTTGTCACAAGGAAAATTATTCGATATTTGGCAGGTTTCATTCCATTAATGTCACTTTTGTTTGACTGAAACCAAATTACTAATGCGGAATATTTTTGTGTTATACCCTTCGAAAGAATTTACAATGGTTTAAGTGATAACACACTAGCTTCGCTAGGTTTTCTTGACGTTGGTAACCCATTTTGTGAGTAAAATGTAGTGGTTATTATGGCTGTGTGGAAGTTGTGCCAACGTGGTTGTTTTTAATTCGATTGTTTTCATACATGTACAGCTGTACAGATGATTCCCATTAAAATATATACAAACTTTGATCAAGGAAGGTGATCGATTCGTTTCATTTGTCGTATTTCATATATGTCGATTGATGTGATTTTGGAAGGAACCGTTTTGGCATATACGAGGAGTATTAGATTCCTCCTTTGAATCGAAAAAACCGGCTACTAGTATAGAAATCTCTTTCTAATTAATCTGTCGCTCTGTTAGGAATTGTCAGCCACTGATAAACAGTATCCTTCAACCTAACTTGTAACAATGATATTCGAAGAATGCACAAGATTAGAATGGACTTGATGAATAAAACAAATCGATACTCCTTATACTATAATTGGATTTTGTTGGTTTCTTTGTATTATGTTTTCGGATAAACAAAGACTTCGAATGGTTTCCTATCAGCTTAGCAACTGATTTCCTGTCGTGTTAGAGCTGGAGGATCAACATCATCAATGTACTGAATTATGTATTCATTTAATTTTATATTTGAGTTTCATATTGTAATGTTAGGACCCAGAGTAATTATGGTTATTTTGTTTCACTTTGAAATAATTTTATACTATTCTAATTATGTTGAGTCATGTCCAATAACTGGTGAAACTCATAGAATGTCGGATATGATATTTAAACTATGCACCAGTATATTTTGTCACAGTTTCGTTCACTAAAACACGTCATAGGTTCAGTTACTGAGCGTCTATTCTAGATCTCTTCCCAACCCTTTATGGTGCATCGACTCACGTTTGCTCCTAGGTATTAAGTTATAGTATGTCTTTATATTGTGCATATTCACTTTAGACTAAAATAAGGTCAACGTTATAACACTATGCAACTTTAAAGAACAATTTTTATCACTGAAGTAGTTACGACGTACGAGTCCTCTTTATTCGTTATAAGGCTATATTGATCGCTCATAAAAGGTAACACATTATTAAATTCGGTACCCAGTCGATAAAATTTGATCAAGATATGAGAACTCCCAGCGTTATTGAAAATTGCCTGAACGTTATTGTCAATAAACACAAGAAGTAAAATCAAGCTGTAAGCAACGTCACAGGGGTCCAAGAATCAAAGGTATATGCAGTAAAGCCCATAAAGACTTTGTTGTTTGAAAAAAAGCTTGGCGGTGAACTCAGACAGGGTGCTCAGGGTTATGTGTTAGCTTGTACGACTGCATGTATGCATGTCACTATTTGTTTCAGAGGCGGTCCAAGTGAACATTCTTATGTCGTGAAGGAAGCCTTCAGGGGTATGCAATTTATTATAGTCGTAGATATATTAAATATGTCATGACATTCCTCGTGTTGCAATGAAATATAGGTTGTTTTGCGTCACTTTCTTCCTTGAAGATTGGAAAAATTTAAAAGGTCAGAAACCACAGTCTAGGCAGGTTTGTATATATGATTGTCTGGGTGGTAATATACATGTAAGCGCAAGCAGTATTGAAGTTGTTATTAAAAGTAACTTGAAACACTACTGGAATACATTAGGAAAAATGAATGTTGGCTTAGGGGAGAGTACAGATGTTAGAAACTCTTTTCATGAACAAATCTACAAGAGTTACACTTAATTAGAGATTTTGACAGAGTTCATAATTGTGACGATGGTCTTCCAGTAATTGATGATATTGAAATAACACATGAAGATGTTACAAAGGCAATTAGTCCTTGTCATAACGGGAAAGCTTGTGGGACAGACGACATTCCCAATGAGTTGTTAAAACATGGTGGTCATAATTTGATAAGATCGTTAGCCATTCTTTTTACGACCTTCTCAGATAAAATAAAATCTCAGATGAATGGAGAAAAGGGATAATAATTTCAATATTTAAAAGTGGGGACCCCTAAGATTTAAATAATTATCGTGGTATAACTCTTAATTCTTGTTTGTCTAAATTATACACAAAAGTTATAGAAACAAAGTTAAGAGAATTCATTGAGAATAATAATATTCTTGCAGAAATTCAGGGAGGTTTCAGAAAGGATAGACGCTGTGAAGATAATATTTTCATATTAAACGGAATAGCTACCCTGAGAAAATCATTAAACAAATCAACCTATGTGGCTTTTTTAGATTTCTCCAAGGCCTTTGATTGTGTATGGAGGGATGGACTTAGAGTAATTCTATGGAAAGTGGGAATTAGAGGGCATGTATGGGAAATCATTGATGACATGTATGACAAGCTGTTTAACAAAGTTAAGTTGAATGATATTAAAACAGACTATTTTGAAACAACTGAAGGGGTTAAACAAGGCTGTGTTCTCAGCCCATTATTTTTCTCTATCTATATAAATGAATTTGCAAAAATGTTAAAGAATTCTAATGTTGGGGTTCAGATTGACACACAAATAATCCCGGGGATTTTTTTGGGCAGATGATGTTGTATTAATAGCAAACAATCATAGGGAACTACAAACTCTTTTACATATAGCGGCTGATTTTGCAGTGAAATGGAGACTTTCATTTAATCAAACTAAATCAGAAATAATGTTCTTTGGTCGGAAATTACATACTAAGGACACAGTATGGACGCTAGGTGATTTAAAACTTGGGAAACTAAGTGGTATAATTATCTAGGTTTAATCATCACAAAGTCATTAAAAGACCATGACCATTTTAAAAAGATGTACCAGAAAGGAATGAAATTAATTGCATACTGTAAATCTCTTATCAACCATCATAATAGTTTCAACCGCTTTGAATATGGGGATGTACTTTGGAAAAATATTGTTTTACCATCAATTAGTTATGGAAGTAGTATATGGTTTCTACAAAGTGCTGTAGATACAAAAAAAGCTGAAAAGTCTCCAATACCAATTTGGAAAACTTCTTTTTAGGGTAAATAGAAATGTTGCATGTCATGCAGTATTAGGTGATTTAGGTTGGTCAGACATACAGATTATACTCAACAATTCAAGGATTAAATATCTTGATAGATTACAGAAAATGAATAGTGATAGATGGACCAAGTTGATTTTCACTGAACTCAACAAGTTTTATGATAGGAACGTAAAGCTAGTATGGAACTGGCCGAACTATGTACATAATATCCTCACTGAGAACGGGCTAGACCATATATATGGATCCACACAACCAACAAATACAAATTGGATAAATAGTTTTAAATTCATTAGTAACCTCAATGAGATGGTATCATTTAAACGTAATGTAAACAATTTGAAGTCTTTAGAACACTATTCTTGGGTGAAAAATGATAACAGAAGAGGAAACAATGTAAATGACTTGGAGGATCATCACGGCACCTAACTTTACTTTACTTTAAAGTCAGATCTAATTCCATTGATATGGAAGGGAATAAAGTAAATTGGACAAATTATAAAGGGTCTGGAGATTGTAAACTCTGCTCGAGAGGGAAAGAAGATATTTATCACTTTCTTTTTATGTGTCCAGCTTTTCTCAACATAAGAAATACATTTTTCTTGCATTTAAACGAAACATTTGTAAACTTTGGTGATGATAATGTATGCAGTAAATTTTATTCTGGGGGTCTGAACTTTAAATTCAATATTCTTTTTAGTAGGGCTTTATGGGAGGTCAACCATGACCTTGGGGAAATGGTCACAAAGTTGACAAAAACATTCATAAGATCGTTATGGGATAGAAGAAATTCCAGTTTGAGTCACTAAGAGTTATTGGCATATTAAGTATGCATGTAATTTGACAGGGGAGTACCATTCTTGTTTCTTGTTGTTTTGTTTGATTGTATTGTCATGTGTATTTGTTCTGTGTCTATATTTTTATCTTATTTAATACATTTGTATGTACCGTTGCAAAGGTGTAATAAATAAATAAATAAATAAATAAATAGGTTAAGTAACATTCACCTATGCGTATTTAAATCATTCCATAATGGGGCATAATGGGGATTGTAACCTTTTACAAATTGGTTCTCGGGAGAGGCCCATCATTTAGAAATATGGGATTAGTAGAGGGTCACATCGTACTTTGACTCATTGTATTATATAACTTTATATTATTTAGTGATTTTGGCGTGGTCCTACCGCTGACACCACTGCTGCTGCTATTACAATATATATATATATATATATATATATATATATATATATATATATATATATATATATATATATATATATATATATATATATACGTACTCATATATATATATATATATATATATATATATATATATATATTGGTAGTTCTGGAACTCTTTCTTGGTTGTAACACGGAGTTTCACGCATAGTGCGATCATCAGACAACTGAGTTGTCTGATGATCGCACTATGCGTGAAACTCCGAGTTACAACCAAGAAAGAGTTACAGTACTACCAAATCTATTGCGCTCTGCCACTGCGGTATAGAGCACTGTCTTAGCAGATTGATACTCACCGAGTTATATATATATATATATATATATATATATATATATATATATATATATATATATATATATATATATATATATATATATATATTAGTCTGATCGCTGCTGACAAGCATGCAGTGAATGAATTATTAGTTTTGATGTGATTAGAGAAGTGTGTCTCACCTTAGTGAAGGGTGTATGGGGTGGTAAGATATTGGGGCTAATGTGGGGGAGTGGGGATATCGATGTTGACCTCGATCCAGCAATTTCGGTAGTGCGCCTACTGTTCTTTGAGAGATCTTGCCTTCGCTATCTGCCATTTAGATCTTAACACAGGCATTAATAAATAATTAATTAATTGATTATTGCAGTGCCTTCACACAAAGTCCTTTGTGATGGTAACAGTAGTAGTAGGCAAAAGAAATGAATGCCAGAGTCCTTACCATTGATTCTGTCCCTTTTCACGTCAAACAGAATTTTAACCCGTGTTTTTGAATTAGTTGAAAAGTTTTTGTTGTTGTTTGTTTTTGTTTTTGTTTGGGGGGGGGGCAATTTTTTAGAGAATGGAATTTGATGGACGGCCATTTTTTAGAAAACGTACTCATATTTTACGCAACAGACCGGGTTTGATTTCCTCTGACCCTCTCCCCTTCTTGTAATTTCTGAAGGCTCACTAACTTCATGTCCAATGCCTATATAATTAAGACTGTTACTTGACTGCAATAAAGCATTAAGTTACTTGTAACCTAATCCTAGCACATTTACACATTAATTATAATTGTAAAAAAAATATCTAAAGTGACACATTCCACGAGAACGTGTATTTCATTGTAGATAAAGGTATGTTTTTATCTTTTGTATGTATCTATTTGAAAGTGTTTTTTTCTTGGCTCTTGTCCAGGTGTTCTTGACATGAAATCGTTTCCACAGTCAAGCCGAATTTCACTTTAAAATTGGTCAATTACTTATTCACGTTCCATACGTAAATTTAAAGCCCATTATACTAGACGGAATCATGGCTTGCGTTGTCAACCATGTTCTTTGTGTTCGTTACAGATACTGTCAGAATCTCTCTAATACACTTGCTAACTTGAAAACAGATTTTTGAAATATTGACGGTTAATCTAACCGAACGCCCCAGATGTTATTGTTGCTGTCTATGCATTATCTGAAGGCCATGGACACGAAGAATTGCTCCAAATTAGCTTTTTAAATCATTAGATCTCTTTCAGAATAAGTGGTCTATTTTCCCTATTATTTCTTATACATAACTATGAGAAATGAGACAAACAGCTCTATAGGTTTTAATCTGCCAACGTGTGGATATTGAAACCACAAGGATTGTAATCTCCTTGTGATGTTTGTTCGTGTCTGCTGTCTATCTATATGTGTGCATAAATCATACTAAATGTCTGTCTGATCTACCTGTCTTTCCTCCTTGAGCAGCAAGAAATAACACGGAGAGCTTGGATCATCTTTGTGACAGTGTGCAATAGTGCGTATATCTTCAAACGTAGTTTCACCTCTATGTGTGTGAAACCTTTCTTTAAATCCTCCTGCCTGCCCGCCACTGTACGTATCTGCAAACGATGGGGATTGTTCGCTTTTGGCTTTGATCTCCTAAGTTATTTATAGTATTTCCCACAATTAGTAAACGACCATCGGACCTCTTTTAGAGCAATGCCGCCTTTGATGAAAATGTTCTAAATTCCAATGCCATTCTCATAAGTGCATCACAGAGGTGCTCAATTAAACACGGAAGTTGATCGAAATGACAGTGAAAAGAGAAATTAAATCATATAATTAGAGAATTACACTTAGTGAACAATTTAAAAAATCTAATTTCTTCACACCGTCATTATTTAGATTACTTTCCCATTCTTATTATTCTCTCTCTCAATGGGGTAGCCTTACTTAGATCCTTATTGCTTATCACCCAATGGGGTAGCCTTACTTAATTCCTTATTTCTTATGACCCGACTGATCCTATATTTCTCCAATCTAGCGATTTTTTAAATTTAAATCGACGCCCTCTACTCAGGATTAGAGAATATCACAATGTCACTGATTGTCTGATGTCAACCCCACGAGCCCGTATCTAACGCAAATTGACTTTGGAAATTTCAATAATACAAATGTTTCAAAGTTTCCCTCTGACTTTAATTGTCATTTCTATGTCATTCAGACTGTTAAAGTACGATTATGAATGTGAAATTATAACCAACGTGTATATATAAACTTACTTTTTCGAAGACTTTTTTAAAATTCATAACCGATTCACTGACTCATCATTTTTAAGGTGTTACGATGTGGAACATAACATTAAGTACGGTTGCCCTAAGTTGTAGTATGCATATAGGTGAATGCATTTTAAACACTGACAGTCGCTGATCGACAGTTAGGTTTCCGTTAGTACAAACATCACGTCGTCTTCAGTAACTTGCATGCCGTTGTTTGGTCTAACGATCAAAGTAGAACGTCCTACTTCACCATGTCCTCGCAGGTTAGTTATTGCCTTTTTTATTATCCCTTTTCCGTAACTATAAGCAAAGGCAAAGCAAGAAGAGATTGATAACATCAATAACAAGAACATAAAAAAGCACGAACAGTATTTTTCAAACAGATTTATGCGTGTTTCATAGAGTAATACTTTATAATTAAGAACGTTTTATTCATGTTCACTTTGGCATTTTCCCTTTTCAGATTACAAGAAGTGTGAATCGTGAGTTTTCGGGTAATAGGAAAATACTCTTCGTGTTATTAGTTAGAAAAGACGAAGAAGAGAAGAAGGGTGAATGTATTATTATCACTAGGAATCCTTGTGTCTAAACCTCTTGGCTTTCTATGTAACTATGTTGTTTACAATGTCTATATCAATAAAAACACAATTTCACTACCTAGTTACAGTGCCATTACCTCCTACGTTGGAATGATGTCGGTGGTGAATCATTCATCAGAAATAAGTAAACTCGTATTCTCAGACATACGAGTTATTTCTGATGAAAGATTCACCACTGGCGACAAGAGAATCCGGGGCTACACCTAATCACCAGAAGATGATTGTACATTTCTTCGGAATTGAAACCTTTATCCAGGCATTCGAATATAGTATCATACACCTTTTGTAAATCCACTTACTGGTGTAATATGTCAACTTTAAAACTCCTTAGTGCAGCTTATGTAACATATTGCTAACATTTGACGTTCATATGTAATGCTAACCGTTATTTCTGAACACCCACAGTGCATGCCATGTGAATACATGCATCAAAGCTAATTACACGAAACTCGTTGACCTTTCACCTTTGTGTTTTACAGTTTCTTTTAGCATATTTGTAATGTTGATATCTACGGAAGCTTTCTGCGATGCGACAGTGGGAGATTTCAGTGTTCATGTATTATGTAACACATATCGTTGCAACCTGTGTACTATATGGCATGACATATTGTGTGGAAGAAACAATGAATTAAGAATTGCAGGCTTGCAATCCAAACTAAAGATTATTAACGATAGAAAGAACTGCCCATTGACAGTAGCGTCAATCGAATATTTTTCTAATTTTTGTAATACACAATGATCTGAGTGTTAGGAAGCCGAGTCCTGCCAAAGTGGAATGATATTGCACTTCCCATGACGCACCTTTCAAGATGACGAATTTCGAAGTTCCCTATTCAAGATACAGGTGTGGAAAACAATTGTAACGATTGATTACGATACAATTTTCTGAGCTTATTTTGTCTTTGAAACATTAATAGGCAATAAATGACGTATTATATATAATAAGAGCAATAACTCAAACGATTATTATTCACCCCTTTTAGATTTATTTAGAAAATAATTGTGATTATATACGACTTTCTTACAAAAAGGGTAGTGAGGTAAGTGAACCCATGGAAAGTAAATACTAATCTCCACATATGAGGACAGCAGCCAACGAGTAAATGATTTATTAGGAAGCGACCATTATTTCAAAGAACGCCGATGAGAAAGAAAAGCTTTTATACTCTAATACATCATCAGTGTATATATAAGATTGCATGTTGATAACCCACTGATGACATTCATTCAAAATAACAGCCGTAGATAGTGAATTGATAAGAATTTACTATAATACAAAAACATTGAATATTTATGTAGAAGCACTTTGGGCACAGCATAAAGACTTCAATAAACAAAGAAGTACACACACACACACACACACACACACACACACACACACACACACACACATATATATATATATATATATATATATATATATATATATATATATATATATATATATATATATATATATATATATATATATATATATATATATCAATTATATCTTCAAGGAATGGTGCCAATATGATCCTCTTTACGTCGATAGTCAGCACATCAGCAAAAGGATTTGTTGCCTTGAAATATTGTGGTGTGAGACTTAAAACTTTTGTGGCATCACTTCTTAGCAATATGTTTTTTATGTGCTATGGTTAAGACAGAAGTGATCAGGTTGCATTTTAAAATTTTACCTCTCAATTTCAATTTTCTCACCTTTTATAACTGCAATGCAAGATTAACAAAAAAGGCGGACGAGTGATCACAGATGGAACAGACGAAATCAAAGACATCTATCGGTCAATTTTACTTGAGGAGTTTCTTATGGGAATTAAATTCCCTACAGTGAAGTACTTTTTCCTGAATTGATGAAATGCTTTAGGAATGTGCAGATAAGAGGCTGTGTTAAAACTCCCGGACCCAGGCTTTTGGCTAGAATAACCAATGTAATATGTGTTGGGTTGACCTTATAAGATTACCTATGTTGTTCCCCTGTTTTCCAACTCTCTGTTTCATATCTGTACCTTAATTTCTGTTATCAATATTACTGTGCTAAGCGGTAAATGAACCCCAAAGAACTTGGTCTGATAAATTATGATAATGAAACTAAACAAAACAACACGCATTACGTTGTTCACAACACATTCGAAATTAAAAAACAAACTATAACGTCATGTTTGACGGCAAAAGTGAATTTAAGTAGTAAGGGAATTGACGCATGACGGTGACTTGAAGTACACAGTACACGATTCATAACAAATAATAAAACAGGAAACACAATGTGGAGAAATAATGCAACTACAAACTCTAGCAAATAACTTACGAATTTACATAACAAACTTTAAATAAATGGTGTCTAACTATGGCAAGCCCTTCAGGTCAAAATTGTTATTTTATTTTAGCTGTAGTATTTTATATTTTTCGTACTTACAAACTTATTTTAACCGTTTATGTACGTTAATTCCATGTTCACATTATTTTGATTGAAATAAGTTTCATTTATTTGAGAATATTGTTTTATTTTTCGTCAAACCAGAATTTTTTTTAAGGATTATATATATTAAACTGAAAGTCAAAATATATATTTTGTTAGTGTTTTTTATTTTATTTTTTTTATTTTTTCAACTTTTTTTTAATTCTCAACTCTTTGTTTTGGCCGTGTCTGCTGACAGGCGCCAGTCACGAGCACGACGTACTCGTGACAGGCGTGACCTTTGACATCCATTACGACGTGTTTCGGCGTCAAATCACGTTCTTATTACCTTCGAAATTGATCGCTCAAACATTATATCAGATCTCAAAACTGTTAAATTACGTGTGATAGTATCTTTTTTTTCCAACAACCGCGACTTCACATACGTTCAAGGTTATTTCTAGGCTAAGATGAGATCACTATAGAAACATAGATATGTTTATTTGTCAGACATTGATTATTTAATAACCTCTTTATCTGCCCGATGAAAATAGGAAAAGATATCAATTTCAAATTATTTATATAGACTCAGATAACCACGATGTCAACACTCATAATTAATTATGTAAGTTTGATACCTGGCCTGAAGGAAATGTTGTAAGTTGTAAGATCCATACACAAGTTCTCATCTTCCACTTTTGATTGAGAAATAGACATGTTTCGAACAAATCACTTGTCTTTCTTCAATGTCTAACTGGATCTGACATAATGATCCAAAGTTGCTGAAAGTGTTGAGTAGCCAGAGGTGCTTCAGTATATGTAAATTCAGGTGTCCTTGTCAGTTACGTACACCTAACTGTCCACCTTCTGTGATGATGTCACTGTAGATAGGTGGAACGTCATATTTTCCTACACTGGCATTAAGTGATGGATTGTTGACTTTGAGGTACATGGCCTCAGACATTCTTCTTTCTTTTATCCATGTTTTGTTCCCTGTCGATGATACTGACAAATTTGGAAGGGTGCTGTAGATTCATGATGAAAAGTGATCACCATATCTCGACTCAGACAAAATTTACACATTGTGATTGACAGGTCTGAAGATTTGATTACATGTAACTAAGTCGATATCGACATGACTAGTAGTTTTTTTAAGCTGGCTTGGCCTTTAGAAATATCTCCAAGCGAATTTCCCTTTGATTAGTTTTTTCATAAAATTACCGGCACTCACTCACAAATAATACTTTTGTATATAATTCCAAATATAACTGTTGTAGAAAATAGACATCATGTGACCGGGGAAGGATGTATACAATTTAATGATGTGCATTTCCGTTTGAAATCATTTTTGACGCCATCCATAGAAAAGCATAACCTAAATCATTCGCATGTTACAGAATATGTGTAAATATATTCTCTCCGGGTAGAATATACCTCATCATGGTCCAGCTGTACCAGTGCTGCTGTCAAATTAAGCACACATAAGCTAACACTTTACATGTGTGAGAGTACGATATTGGCATGCCTTTCGGCAAACTATATCAAACAATGCGCCAATCAAGCTTGCATCTTTACAGATGAATTTGATAGTTTTGTTGAATTTATTTGCGTACAGTAGGTCACTTAATTCAGGCCCATATAGTACAACGTACCTCTAATCGCGCAATACTATCCACTCTCTTCAATAAATCATTTTTACTAACATGTCCAATTGTTATCAGAAGTTTAATCCCTTTCACAGTAGATTTTGGTGTTGTTCGATTGGGGACGACATCAGTTAGTATTATTTTTATTTTTCCCAAGGGAAACTATTTCATTTATCAAGAAAATCACATTAGTAACGTCGGACATTCCAAACGCTAATAATCGGTAGTTATGATTTCGCTTTTTTCCACATTAAACGTTTTGTTCGTGGATCGGGATGTGGGGTAATATTAATACTCTTTTATGCAAAATTTCGTGCGCGAATCTGGTACCCTAAAAGCTTGCAACCTTAGTCATGTGCATTGCAAATGTTTGTGATAGGAAAGGCGTGTTTATGGACTTTCATATATTTTTGATGACATGAAAAATAATCAAAACATCCAGTATACCTAGGATTATTTGCTTCATTTGTAATGAGCCATATAGATAGGTTGATACAGGAATTCGATGCTTACATTTACAGACATTTAGGAAATATCTTGCCACAGCATTACTATCTTGTTATTATCCCTGACCGCTATAGAAGGTCTGAGGTTGAAACATATACTCGGCATTGTATCTAATCATCTCATAGAATTTCATTTGTGGTATACGTCGTTCCAACCTAATATACGTTGTTCCAACCTAATATACTTACAAGTGTTTTGGGGAAGCGTTACCATGGCAACCCTATATAGAATTGACACTCTTATTAACCCAAGCTGTATGTACCAGTTCTCAAAATTCTACTGTATACGGAATTCGAGAATTGTAGTATTCATTTGTATTAAACCATAATGTACATGTGTACATGTTTGTGATAGATTTTATGTGATAGTGCTTGGTAGACGTATATGATTCCCCCTCATTGCTTGTACGTCATTGCATGCTCTCCAGGAGGACACTTTCTAGCTATCGGCTCTGTTCTTTATTATAGTATAACTCGCCTACATAATCATTCCTGATAACCCATATGGTTATAATATTGTATAGAAAAACGAACATTATAAACATAATTTCATGCCCAGAGTGATTATTTCTATCTCAATTTTTAGTACTTCTTGAAAACATGAAAGCTATCCCAATTCGAAATTGACTTTTATGTATTTTGTTGCTATTCTTATTTTGTTTTAACGAGTACTTTTGGTTTCAACTCAGACCACTTAGTGGGCTGAGGTTTAAATCATCGCTGTAGTCAAAGACTCCATAAAGCAGATCACCCAAGAAAGTTAAGCTTACTGCTTTTACGTAATGACCCGATAAACTCATCAAAACGTTACTTTTGTCCTGTTAGTTCATAGTGTCATGTGGTCGGCCTCTTAAAATTTCTTCCGTCGAAATAACATATGCAATTGATCTGAGATCATACGCAACCAAAACGAATCATGATATATTATACAGAACTTGCCTTAGAATGACGAAAGTTAGTCAATGGTTCTTTTTTCTTTCTCTCGCGATATGTCCTTGACAAGATAATTGGTTTTGAACAAGGATTTACTGCAATCATATATACCTCGGGAGGGATATTTTTAAAGACGGCACTGAATACCCTTGGGCCTAGGCTAGCATATGGTTTACTATCAAATCATTTAATCAAAGTTTGTATAAGTCTTTATACAGTGGCGTATAAATGTATTATATACAAACTGCCAACGTCCAATTTCAAGTGTCCTATATTTGAAATCATAGCGAGTATGCTAACATCGGGGCAAAACTTTAAGTTAGAAGTGTACCCGAGGACGAAGGAAATGTCAGATACTAATCAACCGGGGTTTAGGGAAAAGGTAAGAGCTTTTTTAATAACTTTTTAATAAATATTATAGAGGTTGCCTGTGGTGAATGTACACGCATACAGTAATACTCCTAATCAGAAGAGACAGAATCGAGTTATATGTTGTTTTTGTGGTTGTATCATTCTCGATGTGTTTCATCTGAGTCTGTATCTGTAAAATTACAGTGTAAGTCATGGGAAGAAATTAGGAGAGCATTAGGTCAGAATGGTTTTTGACAGAGACTGTCATTTTAAAGGCGTCACAAGATTTAGCGCACACAGTACTATTGTCCAGATGGTTCCAGTCTATTAATGTTTTTTTACAAAGAATGACAGCAGTTTTACAATTGTCAATTTGTTAGTAACGATTAGTTCAACCATAGACCCTACACGTGTTCAACAATGTTAGCTGACATACAGTCCGGTAATTTCCTAGCTTTTATAGACATTTTGGCCTTACTGGTCGAAGATAGTCCGCTGGTTGAATTGCTGGTACTAGGCCCTCGCCCGCCCTGCATAGAAATATTAGCCTGACAGTCATATCAGGCGTACGTCTATCCTGCAGTGATGTAAGTTGGAGGCTTTCTACTATTTCGTCCTACTCCTGTATTTCCCTATGATGAATTCAGATCGTAGAACTCACAAAGAATGACGTTATCGAAATATTACTGCTAAAAATAATAACCTAAGGATATTTTGGAATCAAATTTGATGTCACTGGAATTAACTTATCATAGAGCCGATAGTTTATAAACATGATTGATAGAATAATATTGAAGATAATTCTACAATATACCGTAAACAACTATGCACAAACACATATGCCAATAATGCCGTTCGTATGGACATTAAAACTACATTTCCAATGACTTTTTTGAATTGAAATTTTTGTTTAATGGGATTTATTATTTTAACAACATCATTAATTCGTATGTATACCGTAAGGTTTGAATTTACTTGGACTACACACACACACCCACAGATAATCTTCCATTTAGATATAGGTACACATGTGTTTAATACGCATGTGCTTCTCCATACCTTCACTTCAGTATATATCAGGACATGCAGTGAAAAGAAACAGCTCAGACTCACAGAATAATGTCAATCGCCAAGGCGTACAGATGAAAGCACCAATCATACGTTATCAATATTATGCGCTAAAGGCCACCAAAGGTTAAATATACCTCTGTGTAAAATTGCCATCATCTACACATTATGTTCAATCATTATATCAAAATTTTAATTCAAGATACACTGATTGCATGGGACAATTGCATCTAAACTAGCATCATATCATTTTCTTAAACTCCTGAAACGACATTTTGCATCGAGGCTTGCACGGTGAAGGGTAATGACTATATGCATTTCCACAGCAGCCCATTTAGCTGTGGGTGGTACATTTCTGTATGAAATTAATATAAGTGATATAACGAAAAACTAGCACGACATCGTATGGTAGCATTTCGCATGATATGGACAATTTGGAATTACACTGTCAAAAAACACACGATATTGAATTGCACAATCACCAAGCATTAAGCTTATAGTAGTTTTCCTGCAGATGAATCTTTGTATTCATAGTCCATTTCTCGCGTGTCAGTTTTTCAGATTGCTTCCAAAGCTCGTGAGATAATACATGACACAGATTCAATTCATCCTTCGACGATCTATATCTTCAGGCCTTTAAGCTCCAACATGCAACGATGTTAACAAATCTGGATGCACTGAATGTATATGTCACGTACGTGAGCGTGTGCTTATTTTTACTCAACCTCTCCAAATTGCCCCAGAATGGATTTTAATGTGCATCATCCATGTATGTTCTGAGCACTAAAGCCTAGCAATGTCTATTAAGGTTATTACACCTTAAAGTTAGAAAGTAAAGTAAACGTACGTCTACACTTAACACCAACCTATTATTTGACATCAGTCTTCCGAATAGAAAATGATAACTATTGTAAAATAAAAACAAAGCTATTAATACACAGGAGTGTCATTTTGTTTGTTTGTTACCTTCCGCAAAGGTTTGCGTCTGTCTGTCTGTCTGTCTGTCTGTCTGTCTGTCTGTCTGTCCGTCTGTCTGCATAGATATATCTCAAAAACTACTGCATTAATTCTCATGAACTGTGCTACACATTTTTCGCATCGTAATAGCAAGAATTAATCAGGCCTATATGTATTGGTTAATGCCATGAATATTAATGATTATTGCTAGTCATTTTCAGCAGTTGAGCTATATTTTCAGAATGCATGTAAGCTTCAAATTACATACAACTTGGTACCTACATTGATGATAAACAAGCGTATGTGACCTATAAAGCTTGATAGTGTAATGTTTATTTGTAACGAGTCAATGGCATAAACGGTTCACTGTAATTAGGCAATATCTTAAGAATGTTGGCTTCAACTTTCATATGATTTTGTACATTTATTAGTATTAACAAAGCACAGGGCTTTGCTTATAGCTTGATGATGTAGTTAATAATCTACACTCATGTAATGTGTCATTTGCATATTTAATGATTTTTAGTAGTAAGTACATAACATCTTGAGAATGCTCGTTTCAAATTTCTTATGATTTGTTAAACACATGTACATTGACTATAACGGATACAATGTAACTTGACGGACGGTGCAGGTTGTATTACAATGAGTCATTTGCATAACTACTGATTTTTTGGTAATTTGATAGGCAATATCTTACACACCTGTGCTTCGAATTACATTTCGTACGTACCATTGGGGATAGCAAACTACAGTTGTCCTACATAGCTTATTGATGTAGTAAACAAACTTTAAAGAGAGGTTTGCATAATTAATTTACCAAGGGGGTATTGCTTGCACACAAGTAAATACTAGTTGAGAAAAAGAGGATCATAAGATGGCAGCTCAGTATTTTCATTTCAACAATGTGTGCAGGAATAACAATACCAAGGATGCCATGTTTGCCCTTACAGTAGGTATTCAGTTTACACCGTGACCTGTTTCAAAACATGTATTATATTCAAGTCAATGCTTCAACGTTGACACGTACGAGAAAGTCTGAGAGTACAAATCAATGCACATTCATGCTTTGAAGGGATTTGGAAGCCCGGATAAATCTCCTTACAATTGTCCACTGTGAACAATTGTCAGATTTGTGTCCGGCGTCAAATTGATAAGGATTACACACCAATGTTTGATTGTACGGTGACTAATTGCTCAATATATAGCTACTTTATGAGAGTTCTTTATGAAATAAAGTAAACTGATTTTACTGATTGAGTAGGTAACGTATACATGGCTGGATATGATCTCTTTTAATCACTGCAGTCATGTTATGTAAAAAGTGATTTATTTCATTAAAAGTATCACGAGTATTAATCTAAACACGGGTATTACATCTAATCTAACCGCTACAATAAACAGAATATCTCAAAAGATGGATAGTACACTTTTAGAATGTTAATTCTTATCGTTTTGAAACTGTGAAAAAAAACTTGATAACATAATGTCAACACAGCTTGAAGAACGTCGTTATACGATCAAATCATTTATTGTATATCACAGCAGAAATGATTAACTAAAAGTCGTTTTTTAGTATTACAAGACAAGTGTAACTTTAATGAGAATGTATATTCGCTGTGATTGCAGATATCATTATTGATATTATCGTGACAGCAAAACCGTAATTTACATGATTTATTGATACACTAGCTACTTGTTGACTGTCTCTTTGAACAATTCACCTACTTTGTAGTATAGGCAAGTCTACTCAAAGATAAAGATTGAAGCATAACCCCCCCCCCCCCCAAGCCATGACCAAATTGATGATTATGCTGTATACATCAACTCCAGTGAGAGCACACCATCTATTCCTTTGCCTCTGTAAAGGTATAGGATTAAATACGTCACATAGCACGCTCTACCCTACAAGATCCCAAGCTATATAGCCTGGTCGATAATCGTGGTTCAAACTTTCCACTTTAGCCATTCAGAAACAAATACCAGAGGCGAGGCTCGAACTCGAAACTTCCAAGCGGGACATCTTAGCCGTGCTACCATGCTAACTGCACATTAACACATGTAAGGACTGTCTTAATGTGAACGATGTGCAGCTCCCATGACCCCCATGGACAGTATTATTAGTAATGTAATTGGAAAAATAACAAAAATCAATTTCCATTACAGTCGCGGCTTGGTAGTCATCTATCAAGCCAAGCACATATAATTACTATGCGCCCTATTAACCTATTACTTCATTCAGAAAACACCAGGAAAGAAAATTCAGTTTTGACACAGCCTGCTTTTAACATTTAAACTATTTCGAAAGGATCTAAAGCAAATATGGAGTAATGCATGTTTTGATTGCACACACTAGAAACATGTAATATTCTTGAAAAGTCATTAGCTATTGATAGTATATACGTAATTTCACATGTAATATAGGTGCTCTCCCTAGCAGATCAGAGGTCTCTTGGCGCTATTAAGACAAGGTGTAGGTTATTCATAGCCTTTTAGGTAAAGTCCACAATGAAACTTATTCAGTTTCACATGTAACATAAAAATGGTAGAGTCTACAACATTGTTATATTGACATTATTATTACAGATATAGTAGTAAAGTCAGTGGCATGTTAGAGAACTTTAGGAGCTCATATCTACTATGTATAATAGAAACTGGAATCTGATGAGATGAGGTGATTGTAGTGTCGATAACATGTAGTGTCCGCAATAGTGTATTATTCCCTTCATAGTGAAGAGTAGACCATTTAATCTACTTGTGGTGGGTAATACATGTATATTCTGTATGTGTATATGTAGATGTCACTCTACAAAATGTAGGTGGAGTAATATTAACGAATATAGGTAAGAAACGGGGACAAGAACCATATTTCGTAGGAATGGATTTTTCTTCCAAACACAATGACCCCCACCCCTCAAAATATTTCACAACAGGATGATCCCCCACTGCCAAATTCAAAACCAGGGCGATCCTCTATCTATCCAACCACCCCCTCACCCCTGCCGAAGTAACTGACCGGTGCCCTTAAGTCCGCGACCCTTCGACACACAAAACTAAAATATTTAGACCTTGTGAGTAGTATAATTTGCCAGAACAAGCCATCTGTACTTTTAAAATGTGTACCATTAATATCTGAACAAGAAGTTGCTTTTACCAAACACTGTTAAACCTATGACAACGTACGCGTTCTTTCTCACTTCTTCAGTACTTGTGGCCCACATCGCAACAAGACCCATCATGTACTTCATTCATCAAGCGAGACATATTAACTTGAATAGGGTATGTGGAACAAGTGCCTTGAGACACCGTTGGAGTTGGTAGCAATTTTCTATCGAATAGAACATTAAAATGCCAATAAAACCTGATTAAGTCTCTCTTCGGGCGGCCCCTTTTATGTTAACATCTCTCATGACCCAACCGACCCTATATTTCTTTGACTTTGCCTCCAAAACGCGACTTTCGGATTGCAACTTTGTTTTGCCCTATTTGAATAAACAGTGGAATTTTGAATCCTTGCTTAGTGATTGATACTTGGAATATATATATATGACTAGACATTTAATATGTGGCTTTATAATGTCTAAGAGCGGGCTTCAAATAAACGGGGACTCAAAATCTAATTAGCCAGTCACACAGACTAAATGTCTGACGGCCTTCAGATCTCTGACTGAGAACTAATTCATATATACCTGATTCCATACTTCATCAGTCAGATTTGCCTCTAACTAGACGATATAGGGAGTACAACTTACTAGTAACATACACCACTGTAGGTTTCCCTCCGTGTTGTAGGGTCACCTCGAGTATTTATTTGCCAACATTTATTCTCATCAGTGTATTGGTTAAGACTATTTCATGTTTCAATATTTTGAATTCTTTTCAGTTGCAGTTTCTGCATTACTCGTATTTGGCTGTGTGTTCCACCTCATCTCCAATCTGAAAAGTTTTAACTTCTAAGAGAAAACTCTCGTGAGAAACACAGGCAATTCATGACAAACAGAAAAGACACTGCCCTATTCCGTGTCTGTAAATGAAATATCGGATCATATCGTAATTATCGTCTGTTCCTGCGCAGACCAAAGCACCAACTACTATGACGTCAGACCGGTCACAACTTTTATTTTTCTTTTTTTATCATTTTTTTTTATTTTTTTATTTTTTTTTTATTAACATTCAATACAACTGCAAGACAATATAAAGGAAAACAATACATTACAGAAAAAACACAGGAAGTACAAACGGTGAGGGGGAGAGAGGATGGGTTAACTTAATTAAATAAATTAATACATAGGATTGAAAATAATTACAATTGATAAAGAATAATGTAACAATATCTTGCACAGAAAGATCTGTAATGAAAAGATTAAGCACAGAAACCTAACTTAATCACAGACATAAAACTAATCCCTACCCAGATGAAAAACCAGTTGCATGGCTTACAGTAACTTAATAATTACAAAACGAATGATTCCCATTTATGCTCCTGGACCCTAGACCGGTCACAACTTATACCAGGCGGTAACCTGGCCCACCTTGATGTAAAGTAATATAGTACTATTGACAATTCCCATGTCACGATATAATCACATCGTTGATTATACGTGTATTAGTGTAGAATGCGCCTCGAAAAAAACTTTGCTGTTGCTATGTTCAAGAAAATTCAAACCCATTGTCAACAAAGGAAGAAAATTTGGGTTCAACTTACAATCTTTCTAAATAATATGATCATAATATAATCATTTTACTTAAACATACAGAAAGAAGACGCACGGCTCAAGTTCCGTAAAACCAGTCAACAGGAGGACTATGACCACTTCTCTCGCCTCAGAGCTGAATTCAAGTCGTTGCAAAAGGCGGTCTTCAGTGATTACATCATCGATATTCAGAACTCCATCAGTAATAATATCAAACGTTTCTGGTCATTTGTCAACAATAAACGTAGCAACAACGGTTTTCCATTACACGTCACCTATAATGAACAGATAGCTGAGTCAACCCAGGACATAGCTAATGCTTTCAGTAATTTCTTCCAAACAACATTTTCTAATCATATTATCAGTAAATATCCAAAATGTAAGTCATTTGTTGAATTTTCAATGAATAAGATCTTTGTAACATCAACATAAGTTGAGGAAATTTTGTTAGGAACAGATCCTCGTAAGGCTTGTGGGCTTGATGGAGTATCTGGTGTAATACTTCACAAATGTGCATCTCAGTTATGTATACCGTTGACAATCCTTTTTAACAAATCTTTAAATTCTGGAGTTTTTCCATCACTTTTCAAAAAAGCCCATGTTGTTCCTGTATTTAAGTCAGGTCTGCGATCTGATGTCACCAATTATCGTCCCATTTCTTTACTGCCGTTAGTCAGCAAAGTTTTTGAAAAGATCGTATTCCAATCTGTATATGCGCATGTTGAAAGTTCCATATTTAGTTCGATTCTTGCCAACATGGATTTCTCAAGGGTCGATCAACTACCACGAATCTTGTGGAGTACATTGACTTTATGAGCGGTGAACTCGATAAAGGCAGACAGGTGGATTCGCTGTACCTTGATTATTCGAAAGCATTTGATTCTGTTAACCATCTGCTTCTCATACACAAGTTGAAATCCTATGGTATTAGTGGATGCCTTCTCGAATGGTTTCGTTCTTATTTAAATAACCGACAACAGCGTGTTGTCATTGGAGGTACCTCGTTTACATAGCGAAATGTTTTATCAGGTGTACCTCAGGGTTCCATCTTGGGTCCGCTCCTTTTTAGTATGCACTCTATCTTTCAAGAATGAAATCTGCTCCGGCGGCAAGAAAAGTAAAGATCGAATAACTGTGATGGTATGCGCCAATATGGATGGGTCGGAAAAACTGACGCCTTTAGTAATCGGTAAATCTAAAAAGCCAAGATGCTTCAAGAACGTTACCTCCCTCCCCGTAGACTATCAAGCAAATCGAAAGGCTTGGATGGACAGCAACTTATTCTCACAGTGGATTCATCAGGTAGATCAGAAATTTACCCGCCAAAGAAGGAAAGTTTTCATGTTCGTTGACAACTGTCCCGCCCACCCAGCCGTTAAAAATCTCAAGTCAACGAAGCTCGTGTTCCTGCCGCCCAATACCACGTCAAAGCTACAACCGATGGACTAAGGTGTGATTAGAAATTTGAAGACTTATTATCGTAATCGAGTGGTCCAGAAAATGCTAATGTCTCTTGATTCAGGGGAAGGTTTACCCGTCATCACAGTCAAAGACGCTATTGATATGATACACTATGCTTGGTTGAAGGTCAAAGATACAACGATCGCAAATTGTTTCCGGAAAGCAGAGTTTGTTCACACGTCATCCGAAGCCGAAAACAACACAATAGAAACCGAAGAAGAAACAAGTGACGATGAAGTAGACTGTCTCTGGGAAAGTTTGTCTCGTCACCTCGATTTACCCGAACTGTCATTTTCAGATTTCGTTGCAACCGATGATGATGTGGTAAACTCGCGAGAAACTCTGACAGATGACGACATTATATCAGCAGTACAACACCACAATGAGGAGCCGAACAGTGAAGATGAAGACTCAGAAAACATCGCCCAAATGCTGCCTGTGCTGACAAGATCCCAACAACATCAGAAGCCATGCAGTGTTTACTGAACTTACGATGTTACATGCAGTCCCGTAAAATGTTGACCCATCCGTATTTACAGAGCTATCCAAGATGGAAGACCTAATGTTTAGCGCAATGTGTTCCAGTCGCCGTCAAACCAAGATTACCGACTTTTTGAAGTAAGCCATATTCAGGACTTTATGAACGCTGACCATTTCATACAGTGCACAGTACTTGAAACTTTCGTTGACATCATTTTCGCTCCGTTTTATTCCTCTGTGAGAAAATTTTCATTTCAATTTACATTATGTGTAACTAACTGTACCGTTACCGACTTTAATATTTATTAATAAATTGTACATTTTGTTGTTGTATTTTTCTCCAACTGAATATGCGTCTATATGTGATTCCTGTGTGTCTAGTGTGATGTTTGTTTCAAAATCGAGTGGGAGTAATGAGTGCGTACTCTCAGTACAATGTCGGCCATATTGACTGGCACTCCAAGTGTCACTACGGTTATAACGAAATCCGGATATAACGAACAAAATTGCCCAGTCCAAAGTTATTCGTTGTAATGAGGTTTTACCTGTATATTAACGATTTTCCTGATGTTCTTAAGTCGTCTGAGTGTTTGCTGTATGCAGACGACTCCAAGATTTTTAAGACAATTTTTAATGATCTAGACTGTTTTAGACTACACAATGATCTTAATAACGTTTCTGAGTGGTCCAAACTGTGGCACCTCAAATTTAATTTGAAGAAATGCAATGTGATTACTTTCAGTAGGAAGAAGACTGTCATCTTTCATAAATATACTATTAACGCCATCAAAATCGACCGTGTAAACCAAGTAAAAGATCTTGGCGTTGTCCTTTCAAGTAATTTAAGCTGGGAGTTACACATTCAGGACATCATCAAAAAGGCTTACAGGCTAGTTGGTTTGATAAAGCGTACCTGCAAGCATTTCCATGACAGTTCTTGTATCATTAATTTATATACGGAGTCAACTAGAGTATTGTCCACAAGTTTGGTCACCCAATCAGAAGTATTTAATCACTAAAATTGAAAGGGTCCAGCATAAATTCCTCAACTACCTTTATTTTGGAAAATCGTTCCCTGGAAAAGGAGTAAACCTCCATTACAGTAATCTTTGTCAGTATTTTAATATTCAAAGTCTTCAATCTCGTAGGAAATTGCTGGATGCAGTCTTTTTATATAAATGCTTAAATGGCTCTTTTAACTCAATGTTTATTGTTGCCAATGTTTTTACCTAGGACCTTCAATTTTATCAACACCTTGCAAAACACTGACATATTTTCAAGTCTCAGTACTTTTAGAAATGATGTCCTAAATGAAATAGTTGATGTGTGAACTTAACGCAATTTCGGTAATTTTTATCTTCTTTTAATTTATTTCATTTCTATTTTTACTAGTTTTGTAAATATTGTATGTATTTAGTCTTTCCAATTTCAGAGTGTCTGTAAATGGGGTAATCCTGTAGACATCTCAAATAAATAAATAAATAAATAAATAAAATAAATAAATAAATAAATAAATAAATAAATAAATAAATAAATAAATAAATAAGTAAATGTGAAAATATTAACCTGTCGTAGAATCCAATATGGCCGCCGACTACTGGGTTAACGCTATAGGCAAATAAAAGATTGTCGCGTTTCCTTGCAAACAAGGTAGTGAACCCCCAAATTTCGTTTATTATTTCAAAATAACCAGGAATAAACTGTCAGATGTCGAAATTTGGAGAACTTTTAAGAGCTTTGACTTTGAGGGAAATTGGTCCCCAAGGCTCAAAGTGTCAAATTTGTCAAAGGCTTGCATTACGACACTGAATAGCTACATATGTATAAGTAAATTTGAGAAAATGATTTATATGTCAAGTAATACTCATCGAATATTTGTCCAATGTTTGATATATTACAAAGCTTGTGTTCTTACTCCGCTTCGCCCTTTGGGAATTTCAAACTGGTATCTCCCCGCTGCTGTAGACGGTTAAGGTTCTCCAGTCTATAATAACACGCTCTTAGTACCTGGTTTGTCCATGCGTATGCTTTACGCATCTCTAATCTGGTCTTCTCGATCGTACAGTGTTGCCTTCCAGGCAAGAGTTCCGTCTAACAAGAGAATGCAATAGAAAGGGAGCAAACATTGCTAGTTTCCTATCTCGATGACCTGCTTAAGGATTAACAGATTTTTTGGTAAATAACCACTCGCTGCACACGCCGAAAGCCAATTAGACCTAAGATCTAAAAGTTATACTACATTCTTTAAGAAAATAGAGTTATGTTTGCTTTCCTCTATAGTCAATGTCACTTTGTTGAGGATAAAAATGGTCTATTAGCTGCAAGAACATCTTCTATGAGTGGATATTGCTTTAGGCGATATTTATTGTAATAAGTAGATGTAACCATGCATTTTTCAGTGATACTACATCTCATCATTAGCAAATGGCGTATTCAACCAAAGTCGCTGTAAATGTTACGCTTGTGGGCATTAGTAATTCTTCTCGGATACTGGAAACCCCAATCATAGTTAAGGGAAAAAAGACACAATTTATAAAAGTATGGATTTCTGTATATTTCCTATTCTAAAAAAACAATGTGTAATAGTGTAGTGTATCCGACTCTCGAGTATAACTCTGTCGACCAGCGAAACATTGACGTGTTACATTATTTACTGAATAGATGGAAACAGAATTACATATGTTATATATTTCTATGCTTTCACATTAAAAGGACTTGGTCTCTATACATTGCTTTTGAAATTCTATCAAATCAAGCAGAAAACCACAATTGATCATGATTGCGAGAGACAGGGCGGCTAGGATACCAAAATAGATTAAATAAAGAGATGTGGCATTTACTAAATTGACCCTGAGTGGAACCACCATCGATCAAGAGGTGCAACCGTCTCCATTTTCCGACACAGATGGAGGAAGTAGACACCAACGCACGTTTCTCTCTCTTAATACTAAGTTTTAGTTTTTTAATCCAATCACATCATTAGTATTATTAGGGAGATTTGCAGAAAATGTAATTGAATTTTGACCTCGCATGTACATGGGTTGATATTTCTTGTAACTTGATATCTGTCAAAACTGTAGTTTACTAACAAGTGGATATTTTTTTGCATGTATAGTATGTAATTGGTATAGTGGTAATGTACATCACAAAATTGAATTGCGTCAGGTAGTTTTTTCGGAAGAAACTTCTTTTACATAAGTCTGTATAGGGATAAAGATAATGCCCTCTGCAGCGAAAAAGGAGACATCTTCTACGGACCAGTTGTTTATTCGTTTGTTTTCGATATACAATGTATAGTCCATGTTAGGTGGCTTCATTGTAATCTTATGAACACCTAATTATGTTATAAAAACAATAGTTGTTCAAAGTTAAACTTTGTCTATTCTGTTGATATTTTTTAGAAGCGTGTCACAATTATCTTTTACATTCATACAAAATAGAACACTAATGTATTTATGCATATTGTATAAATGTCGACGTCGGTACGGCATTTCAACCAACGTCAAGCTGTTTTCCCTTGTCCGACCTTACCCTTAAGACACAGGAATGATTAAGGAAGGGCAATATCGAAGATATATTGAAAGAAATCAGTTTTCACTGACGTAGCTAGGCAACTATGAAGAATCATGGAAAGCTATATTTTGTATATTTAGAATAGGAAATAAATACTCATCAGTACATTATATACGATTAACTTCCGATTGATAACAAAGACGAAATATTTTAAGCTCTCGATAACTTCAACAATCTGAGTATCATTTTCTCAAAGCTTGTGTTTGCGTTTGCGTTTGTGTTTGTGTTTGGGTTTGTCAGAAAATCCTTCGATAGCCGTTGCGCTTGTGACTGTAATTGTCTGGGTTGCAAATCATTTGTTGTGTGATTCGATTGTTTATGTTTTGAAAGTAATATTTTCCATCGTCTTGTGAATTTGTTGCTTATCTTTGAGAATCTGTTGTCCTTGTATTTGAATATCTTGCGATCACATCTTGCGATATTGTCATGTATTCCAAAACCATATATTGCAAATCTTTTACAGAGCAGGTAAAAGCGACATGATATAACACAAGGCTCTTTGTTTTTCCGTCGCAAAGATACATACTGCAGGTTGTACTGCAGGTTCTTTGGTTTGTTTCTCGACGCGAGACAGTGCTAAACTAAATCATAACATGGGGATTACCTTGCTCTACATTATTACGAGCAAATTTTGGCAAGTTGTACACGTCTTGTGAAAATGCTACTGCAAGTCTGTTGGTTTCTATGAATTAAATATTATCGTAAATCACCTGAATGAAAACCAATGTTTATGAATTAATCGTCTTAAACACATTTCCTTCCTTATTCATGTTTTACAAATCCGTTGGGCTTTAAAGCATATACGTCACGCTCATAAAAGAGGAAATTCAATATGTTGTATTGTTTATTACATTCTACAGGTACTGAGTGTTGACAATCATTCTTTCAGTAAGGTTGTCTTATCAGCCAAGACCACCGCATCCCTCAAAGGGACTTGCTATCATCCTATGTAAATATATAATATCGCTCACATTGATGGCCATGATATGATTTTTGACAGAAGCCAATGTGGACGGCTAAGAAGGTTTAACTATACACTCACAAATACATGTTTAACACATACTTTAATAATTTATCAACACAGAACATCACAGAACAGAACAGAACAGAACAGAACAGAACAGAACAGAACAGAAAAAAAGGTTGCAAAAATACATCACGTTAATTAAAAAAAAGATAAATATTGCTACTGCATCACTACGTTTTATTAGTACCAACTAAAATGCAACTGGAGAAAAAGAAATAATTGCAATCAAATATGTTTAAAATCCGTGGTTGTGGTTGTTGTTGCTGTTGTTGTTGTTGTTGTTGTTGTTGTAAATGCGATATTTCAAACTGATATTCATATTTGTGATCAAAGTCACCTTGAAATGTGCATGCTGTACGTGTTACCTTAGGCAAATAGAGAACACTAAAAATCTCGTTACGTTGTCATTAATAATGATGCCGTTCGAATACTTTTCTGTAAGATAGATTTTTGCCGCTAAACCGATTAAATTTAAATGGGGACGATTTTGTTTAATCAAAGAAAGTTTTGTGATACATTGTGCATCTTGACCTGATATGTTCTAAGACTAGCTCTTTCAACATTACTGTATTTTTTCAACCAAAATATGTATTCTTGTGGTTTAACGGTTATCATTGAAATAATGAGTATATAAAGGTGCATATCTAATTGGAATTTTTTGTGTCAGGTTTTCTCCTGACGAACGTAATAAATTACAAACATATTAGCAGAGTTATATTATTCAACTGTTTTATCTGACATTTTTGGGATTACTTGCTGTTCATGATGCCTTTCGAACGTTAATCACATTAATCGATTTGACTTCAGTCTCTGATCAGGTCGTTATGCTATTATTGATAATGAAAATACAACCAAGAACGAATTCTCAAAGACATATGGACGCGTATTGTATATCATACAACAGTAATGTGAATTTAATGTCATCATTATAGCTTTTGAAGCACGGCCTTCCAGGCTTGTCCTGTATAATTACAACTCCTTGATGATATCATATCAGGAAGTTATGAACATCGAATGAAGACCTGGGTCAGTGTTTTATGGGGGTGGTATCAAATTCAGGTATGGCTGAATATATATAGCTCGGATTCAAGTTTCTATACCTTCTGTTCAAATCCCTATCTGTCATATTGGTAATATGTAGTTTACCTTGATGCTAGTCTAAGATTACACGTTTATTCTTCAAGTCAGTTAGAATTATAATTAGATACGTATCCGTGTCTATGAAGCATGAAAACCTTGAAATTCAATACTGTACCTAGGTAAGGAACCCATCATATTGAACAACAACTATCGAATAACACCAATTACGTTAGATTTGAATTGAGAACGTTTTGCTGAGATTTAGTATTTCGCTGGAAATGTGTATGCTACAAACGTATTCTACAATATACGGTATATAAGACAACATTTCAGACATACCGACTGATAACAAATGTTACAAAATAAGAGTAATTGCATTGTGTTACCACTGAAGTCAATAAAGTGAGGTATGGTTCAATTTTAATCTATGGCAGACTTTCTGACGTCAGTTGTAACCGTGTATTACAAATTACTGGTCTTTCTAACGAGTACTATATATACCATATTCACTACATGATACGTAACATGAACACGACTTTGCTAGCTACATAGCATCTTCGCAGTCTGATACTGCAACAAGTCTTGCTAATTTTGCCACTACCTTTAATTTGCACGTCTTACTGTCTTTCCACCAGCTCGCAAAAATAATTGTAGATTTATTACAGAGTGTGTTTGAAGTGTGACACGACTGTCAAACTGGGTGTTGCAAATTCAAAGTAGGTACTCATTTTAAAAACATATTTTTCTAGCAGTTTCATTCAGACTGTAGATCGGCCACTGTAAAAGATGTATCTACCTTCGATATGTAACATCAAGAATACGATACCATTACAGACTAATAATTGCATCTTCCTGAATCTCACAATGTTTCTGTCTGATTAGGCCTAACAAAAACAATTGTGTGGTTCCGATTACGCTCAATTTTAGAATAGGTGGGGTAGGTAGATTTTTTTTAATGTGTGAGTGTCTAGTTCAGGTAGTTATGTTCTCTCTTGTTTTCCATATGGTGTATGTGTTATTGGTTTCTTCTCATCAGATGTACAGCCAGTACAGATTGGAAGAACAGTTTTATATCGTCTAATTAAGTTGATGTCAGTTTCAGCATTAACCTTTTCTGGCACGACTTCACAATTTTCGCGATTGTATAATTTTATCTCGAATACGTAAAAAAAAGTTTAGGGTCGGCAGTGAAAAACTAGGTGGGGTTGTGTAACCGGAATCCAACAATTGTTTTGCCTTACGAAACATGAATAAAGAAAATATCTGTTTCGACTAATGGGTAAATAAAATAACAGAAAATCATGAACCACAAAAAAAGTGTTCTGCTTGACACAAAAATCATGAAAAAAGAGTATTGATGTATCGAGTCACTTCAACATACGGGTGGTATATGAGCAAAATTTCCTGCAAACGCAGAAATATAAAAATCAACCATTCTAATGAGTAATACATTTCATCTACACTCTGGATGTATATTAAAACGTTACAAGGTGGTTATTGATAATACTTTCTGATTGTATTACAACCAGATACTCGTATTAAAAATATAGCAATATTTTAATCACGCCCGATTAGAATGTCTATGTTGCTGTATAACTGCTGTATAGTCAAAACATCTTTAATTTACAATATCATGTACATATATTTTCAAACCCTAAATAAACGCGCCGGGCACAGTTGTGAAGCAGATACAAACAAGTGACCATGTTGCGTATAAGGCCTAATAACAAAAAATGTGTGGTTCCGGTTACACTCAATTTTACAATAGGTGGGGCAGGTAGATTTTTTATTTTATTTTTTATATCATTTTTTTTTCATGCGAGAGTGAAGAGTTTAGGTTTTTCATTGTTTTCCAAATGCCATCTGTGTTATTTATTTCTTCTCATCAGACATACAGCCACTACAGATTGGAAGAATAGTTTCATATCGTCTGTTTTAGTAGATGTCAGTTTCCGCATCCTCTATTTCTGGCGAATTTCGCGATTTTCTTTTTTTTTCTCGTATACTTAAATATTTTTAGGGTCGGCAGTGAAAATCTAGGTGGGGTCGGGTAACCGGAACCAAACAACTCTTTTTCTAGGCCTAATAGGAAAGTAAATAACTGAAGCCATTGAAATTATCAATTCCACGTGCAATCAGTTCAACAGAAGTCTGTTTCTCCTACACTGTAATAATAGAATCAATGCTTTTCGATGTGATTAGATAGAAGACCCCGCTATGTGTATGGTGCCTCGGGTATTAATAGTCGTGAGCTGAAATGTGTACCTTTATTTACAAAAAACACAAATTCTCCTGAGGGAAGTACCACACCGTTTTTCTTGTATGTTGCTTGTACAATCTGTACATCTCCGATTTTCACGTTGTTTTGATTGGTAATTTGTAATATAGTAGCTCATCGTTCTATAGTAGCTCATCGCTCACAATCAAAACATTCGTCCATCTACCTCCACCTCAACAACAGGCTAGACTAATGTTTTTTGCTTAATAAAATACGTATGCGCTGTAAATTACAGTAAGGCCTAAAAATAATTGTTTGGTTCCGATTATCCGACCCCCAACTAGCTTTTCACTGCCGACCCTAAACTGTTTTTAACATATTCGAGAAAAAAATAATAAAACCGCAACAATTTTGAAATCTCGCGAGAAATAGTGGATGCAGAAACTGACATCAAATTAAAAAGACAAAATAAAACTGTTCTTCCAATCTATGACAGTGTAATGGCTGTACATCTGATAGGAAGAAATAAACAACACAGAGACCATTTGGAAAACAATGGAAAACCTGAACTAGACAATCACACAGAAAAAAATATATAATAAAATAAAATAAAAAATCTACCTACCCCACCTATTATAAAGTTGAGCGTAATTAGAACCACACAGACTTTTTATTAGGCCTAAGCATAGAGAAACTAGTGGTAATTAATCAAACGACAGGATTGAATGATAAGATGAAAGTGACAGGGAAATTAATCAGTGGTGACTATGTTGCAATTGTCAGATCAATCACAGCCTTCAAATCAGAACTTTTAAGTTCATCTTGAAATTAGCAAACCTAACCAATGTGGATTAAAATATCTCGGTTTGGCCTGAAACAAAAATGGTTTGGTTCCGATTACTCCGGCCGCGCCTAGTTTTTCAATGCCGACCCTAAACTTTTCTTACATATTCGAGAAATAATAATAAAATCGCGAAAATCGTGACGTCTAGCCAGAAATAGTGGATGTGGAGACTGACATCAACTTAAAACTGTTCTTCCAATCTGGGTGTACATCTAATGGGAAAAAACGATAACACACAGACCATTTGGAAAACAACGGAAAGAAATAACTACCTGAACTAGACACTCACACATGAAAAAAAAAATCCATCTATCCCACCCATTCTGAACTTGAGCGTAATCGGAACCACACATATTTTCTTAGGCCTCATGCACAATGAAAAGTGGTGTACGTAGAAAAAAGACATCACGCCAACTGGTGAGTCCAACACAGTTTATAGCCTATATTTTGTCGGTTTGCAAATAACATTCATTATATGCAGGGAGGGCACCGACTAGTCTACGATTCGATAGAAAACCAACTTCAACATGACATTGTGTCAACACAATTAATGGACACCGGTTTGCAACACAGTTTGGCCTGGAAGGTATGCTGCTTGAATTTTGATATTAACTCAAACAGATGTATTGTTTGCAGGCAATAGTTCAAGTTATCGGAAAAAATGTGTTGCTTGTACAATTAATGATGTTATACAGCCTTCATAGGGGTCAAACCCTAGTAAGAAAATTGGCAATAATCACCATTACATGCATTGTCAATGGTGGTGCAGTTCATGATCACAACGAACGTTTAGAGACATAAAATGTGTGTGTATCTCGTCACCAGTGTAGTACTTCACCTGTTATCCTCGCCTTTCATCCTTAGATACTGCGTTGTCTTATTAATCATAGCATTCAAGAGTTATTACGATCCGTATAATTCAGCATCCACAGTGCTACGTTGTACAATGGTCTGAGATTTGCTTTACCGCCGACGTTTCGAACTTGAAAATATTGACTAAAAGCATCTTTTACAAAAATAAAGAAAAACAAAACAAATGCACACACACACATACGTACGTACGTACGTACGTACGTACACATACATACACACATACATACATACATACATACATGCATACATACATACATACATACATACATACATACATACATACACACACACACATCCATCCATACATACATACATACATACATACATATATACATACATACATACATACATACACACACACATCCATCCATACATACATACATACATACATACATACATACATACATACATACATACATACATACATACATACATATGTACGTACGTTTCGAACTTGAAAATATTGACTAAAAGCATCTTTTACAAAAATAAAGAAAAACAAAACAAATACACACACACATACGTACGTACGTACGTACACATACATACACACATACATACATACATACATACATACATACATACACACACATCCATACATACATACATACATACATACATACATACATACATACATACATACATACATACATACATACATACATACATAAATGATGGTGAGATTAGAGACTTTACCTTAATTAATCAGACGGAACGAAGCAAATGTAGAGGTGACATGAAAATGAATCAGTGATAACACTTTAACTACCAGCAGAGAGAATTTCATACTTGGAAATGTTGACCTAAAAGCATGGTTCTTCCAAAAAAAAGAAGAAAGCACATAAAACAGAAATGGGTGTGAGATGGGATACTTTTATTCAGGCGGCACGAAGAAACTGTTAAAGTGACAAGAAAATTAGCCAGTGATAACCCCTTGACCATTGCCCCATCATTCACACGACTTAAATTACATGGTTAAGCTAGGATCACAATATACTACATACGTTTGTCGACTTCGACAGGGTGGACTAAAAGCCTTTCAATCCTCTATACCTGTGTATGTAATGGACTGACATTACTAAATTTACAACCAGCACTTGAAATCTGAAACACCGTGTTGCATGAAACGAAATAAGTGATAGCTATAGGGAATACACTATGCCCACCTATACCTTTTCGTAGTCATTACGTTTGAGAGAAAAGATGATCCAACACGTTTGCAACGGATGAATTATTCTATCATCCACATGTTAGCAGCAAGGTCACGTTTGGCTGGCAGGTAACCGGAAAGAGAGTAAACCCCATGGGAGATTTTGAAAGGATGAAAACATGTTGAAGCTAACGAAACCATTCGAAACTCAACCTACGCAGTTTTTGCAGATCAGTAAATAATTAACCTGATCATAAAACAACAAAATGTTATTGAGTGAAAAGTAGATTGGGTTGAGAAATTAAATGCGGGGATAAGCTAGTTCGATTACTTTATCCAACTATTTGAATTTTGTAAATACGTGTCTTTTATACAGTAGATGATGGTATTGCTTTGGCAGTTACACCACTCTTCGAAAAGTCTTCTTTATCCACCGTTAGCCAATCTGTTACCACACCTGCTACCCAATGACATCTGAATCACCTGTGTTCAGGTGTAGTATAAGACGAAGTACCACTTTAGACACTCTACAGTCCCCTGAAGAAGATATCCCCGTGGATAAATTAGGGCAATGATGGACTTTTTTATGTAGCCTTTGCACAACAACCTTTACACAGCGTGAAAAGATGTCACTTGAGATTTGTGTAGTATTAATTCAAGTTGAACAATTACAAATTTCAGATTTTAAGTAAAATTTTGTTTGGCACTGAAAGAATTCACTGAAGTCTGATCAATTGACGGAATATCCAGGAACAAAATGTATCATTTCATGTTACTAAAACACCATTGATATGAATGATCACATACTATCAGGAAAGTACTGAATAAAATATTTCCTCTTTTTAAATTCCATTTATTATTCAAGCGTACACCAGTCTTGACAAAACGATGTCGCCATGTTTCATCAGGGTATTGAATACCACAATGATAACCGATATAATCCCGACACCTTCTTCGATTTTCAAGCCTTTAGGCCAAATAAAATAATGTTGTTTGGTTTCGGTTACCCGCCCCCACCTATTTTTTCACGCCGACCCTGAACTTTTTTTCGGTATTCGAGAAAAAATTATAAAATCGCGAAAATCTTGATGTCTTGCAAGAAATAGTGGATGCGGAAACTGACATCAACTTAAAAAGACAATATAAAACTGTTCTTCCAATCTGTACTGGCTGTACATATGAAAAGAAACCAATACCACAGAGACCATATGGAAAACAACGGAAAGCAGAACTACCTGAACTAGACACTTACATATGAAGAAAAAAATAAAATAAAAAATCTACCTACCCCACCTATTCTAAAATTGAATGTAAGTTATTTATAACGACTTAGTTTAATACGTATAACTAAACTTATCACGCCGCTGATATGCTAGGGATGTTTATTCGATTTTATGTTTTCATGATTTCTCAAGTAAAATCTCGAGTAAAATATCAAATTCTCAAGTAAAATATATTACTCATTGACTACATGATTACTTTTTCAAGATGCACGTGTGCTGGATTTACTATTCTGACATTGTATGTATTTATATACCTCATGACACCAATTCAAAGCAAATACCAAAGATGAAGTCCGAAAATTTAAAAACATAGCTAATATAATCTATAATTCGGAACATCTATCACCGTAAGCGAAAGTCTATTTTCATCAACACTAGAAGCATCCCCCCCCCCCCCACATGTAAGAGGCTGGAATAACGGTGCGTGACTAACGAATCATAATCAATCTAGAGATGGCATGATTCGTTATTGACGGTAATTTCAAACTATGAATTCATATTAAACAATCAGCATTTTTTCAATTCATAACAAACTTTGCGAGATTTCACAATTTTAGTGGATGGAATCTATTCTAGATGTAGTTAGATGCCACAAGGACATATAAGCGATAGAAAGATATTACAGAAAGAGTTGGAAGTTTCTATACTTATCCAAATTGGCATCACAGACGAATCATTAAGAGTCAAGGGGAATAACCGTTAGATCTCCATCTCTCTCTCATCACATTCTTTGATGTTTCCAACATTCACCGCCGAAAATATGGGCGCCTTTTGGGAACACCATGGTTGAGGTTTTTTCTCATCTTGGCGTTTCAATTACCTATATACCATTGGGAGATTCTCACACACCAACAGACAAATTGATTACACACTTACATCGTAAGCATGTTGTGACAGACCTAACTTTCACCAATTTATGTTGTGAAAAAAAATATATATATATAACGAGAAACAACATTTGTTTAAACTACCAAATATTAGGTGTGTTGAATTCTTGGTTGATTAGACTCATTGAAAAGAAATAAAGGTGGCATACAAATGAGAATTCATGCAAACTAAATTTCTTTCTATGAATACACCTATCTCTTGAAGGCTTAGGCATAACTCTTTTTGACGAATGAACTCTTTGAAAGTAAAGATGAATATCGTACGATTGGTTCAGTGAAGGTACACGTCATTAAATGAAATATGCTTGCTTTCGCCATGATCAATATGAACAGAATGATGTGGACAGTTCAAAAAAGAATATAATTTACCCTATTGAGAGTCAACGTCTATGTAGAGTAAAATCAATCCTTTGATATGTGATGGTATATGGTTGCCCTGATTTTCGATTCAATTCTGAACTATGATTTTCTAGCTTAAGTAGAGCTGCACTCGAGTAGGAGTTTGGAGTCATCGTTCAGAACGTGCGCTGATGTTATATGTAATAGCAGATCATATTTCGAAGCCATCGATTGGGATAAAGTCAGACAGTCAGTTCTGATTACGTTTCAACGTTCATGACCGAAGTACAAGGGATGATTATGTTGGAGGCATTGATCGAATTAAACCAGTCCCTAGCTCGTACATACTTCCCTGATGGCCTTACACAGAAAGTTCGTGTATGTGAACTCTTCTATTGGGGTGGACAAAAGCTAATGTGCCTAGTGCCTAAGAGTCTAAGAATGTCATTGCCCTTTCCACTTCCTACAGCTATGGGTCAACATTTTATTTTTAAAAAGCGCATACCCAAGGACGATATATTAACTCTCAAGATCAAATAAACAGTCAACGATGCCCCATACTATATATGAAAGTGGGTTTTGATATCTCAACTATTAAAGATGCGCTTTCGTATCAGTGAAAAATGTCATCAGAAGAGTTAGCATATCACTGAAGATGATACTGCCATGAGATTACACATCAACTTCTGATCAGAATGGTTGGATAGCTTTTGAATATACCTCACTAATCAAATTTACGCTGTAAAGAAGGCGCAGTTTTCTTGTGCTGTATGTAATATTTATTATCAAAGGTGTCTCTTTAATCATATCAACGTCTATGCTATACTTAAGAGACTCACTTTTGATGGTAAGACCGTAAACGTATTTGCGATATGTTATCGACAGTAACATTTATTTAATGAATGTAAACTTACTTCGACAGCATCGAATTTAGCACAAATTTTAGAATCAAGAAGGTATTTGCGATATGGAATCGACAGCAACAATGTTTAATGAACGTAAATTTACTACGACGGCATAGATTGTATTACAAATTATAGGATCAAGAAGGTATTTGTGATGTGTTATCGAGAACGAGTATTTCATGAATGTAAACTTACTTTGACAACATCGATTGTAGCACGCATGATAGAATCAAGCAAACCACAATAACGACTTAACAAATTCATTTGTCTCTGTTTGAAAGCGATATTGCAGATTTTGAAATACGACATACTTATCTGTGTTCTTTTTTGTCGGTCAATTGTAATTAATATTTAAACGTTGTTGAAATGATTGTGTACACCATTACACAACAGCAAATAAGCATTTCTCTTAAAACAAACTATTATGGTATAGCTCAACACTTCAAACAGATATAACAGTAACATACGACAATTACATAAAAGTCTGTACAGCAGATGAATCAGACATATAAACCTCAACTATCAAAGTGAAATAGTCTTTTCGGGATACAATCTTTAGAAATGATTTAAGGATTCACTCCAAACTGGTTCTTCACATCACATTCCTTTCCAAATAGGTTTCAAGATTACACCATTCTTTAGACATCTGCTAGATGCAACTACTGATGAATACGCTATGTAACAAACTTTGCACAAAGTGAGTAAAATGACACCTTTGTACGTTTTAAGAACATATATTCAAATGTATATGCGCTCGCTTTACAATTCATCTTTACTTTTAGATGACACTGTAAGCATTGTGGATGGTTATTCATATAAGCAGTATGGGTGAAAGATTAATACCATTCATATTGACACGTATCTTAATTGAGCTAATGATGGACTGTCCGTCATTCGTACCTTTACTCTTGGAGTTAGGTGAATTTGAGGACAAATGGGATAGTTCTTCGCTGTCAACAGGCAGTCAGTCAATTTCTAGCTTGAAGAGAACCTCATTGATATGCATATCATTCCTTTCCTCCAAGGAAATGAGATGATAGGTCACGACCAACAAGCATATATGCGTCTGGCAGTGGAATTAACTTGGTCACTAACTTAGGATTGTGTCACCCTAATCAATCATCCGTACAACTCATGGCGAAATGTGAGAAATGCATTATGCATTCCTAGGGCAAAGTCAAGTTAGACAGTAGACAAGCGCAGTCACTTATGGAATGGCATAGCAATCAACATCAAAAAGTACATTTATTAACAAAAGATTACAAAATGACTCTGATCCCATATTCTTTGCTGTTACATGTTCACAATTCGTATTAATACGGCGTATGTCTTAGCAGTTTAGTCTGACTTTCTGACATTGGGTATGTGTAATTTCAAAGACTCGAAACTTGGAACAGCCTCGGCTAGTTACTAGAAAACGAATTGTTTGCTTTCCTTCCCCTCACAAACATACTTGGTTGCGAATGCCCCCCCCCCCCCATGTTGCCTTTTAATTGGTAAATGAAGTATTAATTAATGATTAACGTGGAACTTACTCGTACTAATAAATGATATTGAGGAATACATGGTTTTCATTAGTTGCAGGCATAGTGAATCATTAGACGTTCTTTGGGAATTTTCAAGGTTTAATTCATATATAAAGTGTTCAAATATTTGCACATTCTGTTCAATTGGGTTGGGAATGCTTCACGTCATTTGTAGGGTATAAGTTTACATTAATTGTAAACGATCCAATGAATAAGACTCGTTAACCTTTTCACCTGTACGTTATCCGTACTTGTCGCTGTCTGTCTCGGATGACTGGGTTTTCATAAACTCAAACTATTGCTCAACTTGGGAAACACAAGAAATGTCGTTACTCAGTCTAAAAGTTTCTCGTACAGGTTGATCGAAATTCACATGTTATCCCATATAACACAGACCGCACTCCTTTACAGAATAGTTTCCTCTTTTATAGATAAAATAGCTTATACAATAAGGAGAGGGAAACATGCACCATTCCGTAAGGGAAGTTATGTTTTTGTGATGACTGTCTGTCTGTTGTGTGTGTGTGTGTGTGTGAGAGAGAGAGAGAGAGAGAGAGAGAGAGAGAGAGAGAGAGAGAGAGAGAGAGAGAGAGAGAGAGAGAGAGAGAGAGAGAGTCTGCGTGTCTGTCTTTGTGTGTGTCAAAAATTGGTACACCAGTTTTGAACGGTAATGGCTGGAACAGATTAGGTTTTGGTAAGCATCATATGAATGTTGATGAGATATTTGCATAAATAACGATAATCGGTAATTAGGCAATATCTTAAGATTGCATGCTTTAGATTTCCTGTAATTTTGTAAATACATTGATGTGAACAGAGCTCATTCTTTGTATTAAGCTTGTTGATGCTTATTAACCCAAAGTGCATGTGTTCTTTAAAGCATGTTGACGTAGCTGTCGTATTGATGTATGTACATGATTTTCGGTAATTAGGCAATATCGTAAGAATGCAGGCTTTAGATTTCATAAACTTTGGTATAATTAATTTACCAATTAAGGGATGAATCATGTATACCTATAGCTCAGAATTGCATTTCAACTTGTATCGTGTGTTGAACAATATTCTAAGGCTTTTGCCCTTTCGTAAATAAGAAAGCATTCACTTTACATTTGGTAAAAATAGAAGTACCATGGTGTTAAATCTAAAGTCGTTGCTAAATGCCAACAACTTTAGGTACTGTAAATGCTTGTTATGAAACGTTAGTCTTAATAATAATATGTAGTGAAAACACATTGATCAATTGAAAAATAAAAGCATAAAGTATACATAACATATAAGTATATAAAGTATAATGGATTTCATTAAGCATGTATATAAGTTAAAAATACACAAACCGTGTTTTATGCTTCCTGGTTAATAATGCACTAGGAAAATGATTTAGAACGACACGCTCCTAGTCCTACAAGATTATAGTGTCAGTATTTTGAAAGCTAGATATCAATAAATAGAATAATGACACTGGTTACATAAATATGATAGAGCCAGACCCACAAGGATACATTTTGCACTTATCTTATTTATCTGACAGTATTGGTGTTAAAAGGTTAAATGCCCGACTGGGGTCCTAAGCGTGCATTTGGTTGAAAGTAGGAAATAATGGTCCATGCTAGTATTATCTTCATGAATACATTTATTTCGTAGTGGTGATTTCATAACAAGAAGAAAGTTTTCATTACACATTTCAATACTACGTACTGGACGAGATACGGTTTCATAACAAAGAGATTGTTTTCAAAAAATAATACATTAATTACACATCGTTTATAACATTTAACTACGCCCGGAAGAAATGTTTCAGATAACTTTCTCCTAAACGAGAAACTTGACAATACTGTTTTAATTGTAATGATTAAATCCAATACTTTTTTGCTAGAGGAAGAGACATCAGCGTTATATCATTGCAAAGATAAGAATTATTCTATCAAAGCTCTGTAAAGTGTCACACTCTGTTATTCAGGCCCACTTTTCGACTAAAGTCAGCATTCGTAATTACACACAGAAACGTAACACCAAAAACATATAAGATTACATATATTGTACTCTTTCAAGGATACAAACCCCTTACGCTGTCAAGATATATACGAAGCTAAAAGATGCAGTAACTGTACAGCACACATTACAACGATCATAAAATTTGTATTTAATAATAATCACTTCCTAAAAATACCAAAGTAGTTTCACAAGCTACAAACTGAGTTTTATAAACTTGGTTAACTACTTACAGAAAACCTCAAATACACTGTTGGTATATAATATTAATATGGGTAACTATTTGCTTTCAATGACGTAAGAAATCGTCTTCTGACGTTATTAGTACAGTTGATAGCATGATTAGTCCATGAGCCAGACCTCCAAAAAATAGGCTATCAGTATCATTTGGAGGTGGGGGGGCAAGTTCCATCATACCTTTTCTGAAAGCTCAGAATACGATCTTTATGACGATTCTGGGTGGCCATATGAGAAATGTAGCTAAATTGGTTTAAATGCGTAACTATGGTAACCATTGTCAAATTTTAAGATACTTCAACATTGAGATAAACTATGATATCTCTGCTACAAGGTAATGTATAGACACAAATAAACGGTTATTTCCTTGTTTTCAATTATTGGCTATCTGTTGAATGCGTGAGCCTGACTTTTCATGGTCAAGGTCACCAGATATAATAAATATTAATGACAAAAGTGATATTTTTTCAGTTATTCATTAATAAAGCGTTCATTAATTATATAGTGAAAGACCCAAAATGGTATGGAAAACATTGTCACAGTATAATAGAATGCAACAGTACAGTCCTTTTCAATATTTGGTAACAATTACACCCAAACAAATGATACAAAAAACAATATATAAATAAAACGCGTCGTATTGTTCCCTCTTAATACCACATTGTATCTGGTTTTGGTGGTGTCTTGATGTTCTTTGAAACAAGCTAAAAAGTGCATTCTCATCTCAACCAAAGTCATAGTGATCCCACCGTGGCATTTGCTCAGTTATAAATATGCCTTGATAAATTGTAATTTTTTTGGATATTGATTAAGTATAAATGTGGTTTAGAAAGAAAACATTAGTCATAAAACATCTAGTTATTAAAGTTCTTTCACAAGTTTGGTATTTCCGTTTCTTGATTAAGTCTTACACGTTTCAAATAGATGCCTCATAAATAAAGTTGATTTTCACTACTGTATGGATTACACAAATAATATCCCACCATTTACATGACGCTAGTTTATACACCAAGATGATGTGATCATAGCTCACGGTACATCTAACGATCTCGTGACTTATAGGACTTCTTGTCAAGTTGTCGATCGATGTGACCAATCATGCAGTGTTACAACCCTTTCTCTAGTTGTCTAGAAAGGCAGTTGATCAGAATATCGTTTTGCCAGAAGTAGTCAAATTAGAACGTGTCTCCTTACCACAATATCAAACAGGCATATATTAATACAAGATAATATTGGGTGTCCCTTATGTAAGTTCACTCCATGTTGTTATCAGTTTGTTTATGTCTGTGAAGTTAATAGTCATATTGCCATACAGTATGTCTAACTTTCACAGACATAAACACAGTGATAAATGCATGGCATGCATCTACATGTGAGGCACCGCTATTGTTTTTGTATCAATGTATGACAGTGTGATAAGAAGACTTTAAGGCACCTACAAAGCCAGTTCCAATAGTCCACCACTGATAAAATGACGTGCTGATAAGCAGCATTTCTATGCAAAGGTAGTATAGTGGTATTGCATGGTATTATATGTCAAAATGTGGCAGGGGACTTCTCATGTAAAAATACACGTTATAAATTACTGTGTAGTGGCTCAAAGATATTGTTAAATGAACTGTGAACAAAAGAATTTAAAAAAACACAAAATCCAGTTATATGATATGACCTAAAAGCATGTAAGTTTGTAAACTCTGGTTTCACAAAGAAAAGGTCAAACAAATTACTTTACTCTGTAACGCCAATTAGCGTCAAACATGTAGTAATTACTATTCCTAATAGTCACTCTGCCGGTAGAATATTGCCTCAACGTCAAGACGAAAGGGTCACGAAAATTACTTCACTATGCAACAATACTTAGGTTTACTGTCATTACTTACACTTTATTTCACACAAGTGTTTTTGCAGACGCGGGCTAATTTCGTTTACCCAGGAATATTATTAGTTATAATATCTAAGAACCATAAGAATCCAATTACATTCAAAATAGCGACACTTGAGACTGTTGAGTTTTGGTTTTTTTTTCTAAATATTTCAGTTATTTTAACTGATAACTGTTACCATGTCAGTTTAAAGTGAATATATTGATTTCTTTTTCATACAGCTATATAACTTTCTGAAATCTAAAACATAACAATGATAACGCCTAATTATGATGTTAAATATCAACACATTAAATTTAAATCGTATTACTACCAAACCAGAGTGACTATAGAATTTCCATTAGGCAGCACGACGTATTTTACGTCTCTCGCAAATTACATACAGACACTGGTAGTACACAAACAGATAAATGATACATTTTATCTCATTCTGAACAAAACTCAACATCCCTATTGGATGAAATAAGGAAGACTACAACACAACAATTGTGTTCACAGTCAGATAGAATGTACTAGTCGAGAGATAAAATGTACAGGTCTTGTGCGTGCGGGCGAACAGTGTGCATGCCTGTGTTTTGTTTGTGTAATTCGTAGCAAAGAAACGTTGGGTGATTTGTAAGGCCTAACAAAAAATAACTGTTCGATTCCGGTTACCCGACCCCGTGTAACTTTTCACTGCCGACCCTAAACTTTTTTTACGTATTCGAAAAAAAAACATTGTGCATTCTCACGAGTTGCGGAAAATGCCATCAACTTAAAAAGACACACTAAAACTGTTCTTCCAGCCTGTAATGTTACATCTGATAGGAAGAAATAAACAACACATCAACCATTTGGAAAACAATTAACAATCTGGACTTACACTGAAAAAAAATATGATAAAATAAAAAATCTACCTACCCCATATATTGTAATATTGAGCGTAATCGAAACCACACAATCTTTTTTGTTAAGCCTACATCGTACCACCTGATTGAAACTCTATGGCCACTCTTGTTTAGAAACTGTACATCGCTAGTAACGACTCACAATTGCGGCATTCTAACAATATCTGGCGAATGGTTTCTAAAATGTATCCAATTCGCAAATATACATATGATTTTTTTTTAAATAATCAAGTTACTACATATATTGCTTTAAGAAGATTCGCGGAAGAATAGCAGAATATCCATTGGGTTAGGGAGTCTTATTTGGCACAAGGACGTTAGTGACGATTCGCTCTTTCACAACAATAAATATCTGTAATTATCAAAAGTTGTAACCTTTCCTAATTTTAAGATAACATTTATGAGCCACCATTATCTGTGAAATAGATGACTTGTAAAAAATGTTGTAGACTGTCTAACAATCTTCTGAACTTTCCTTTCACACCAGTGCGAGACTTATCCTACGTCTTCGACGTCATATACGGTTTCCCGTGTCTATGTCTGCCTAGTCTTGATGTACCGCTTTGTAGCTAATCAATATCGTTCACCTTTAATATTTGTTGGGGGTACAATAAGGTAAATACGACGTCACGCCCTTCTCTAAAACCTCTTCAGCGATAGCTCTGGTGGTTCTGTGTAAAATAGGAAGCATATTTACTACATATAAATTATGGGGAAATATAATAAGGAGCTGCGAATTAGCAGACACTGACACATACATACATACATACATACATACATACATACATACATACATACATACATACATACATACATACACACACATACACACATACATACATACATACATACATACATACATACATACATACATACATACATACATACATACGCATGCACGCCCACACGCACGCACACTGTGTGTGTGTGTGTGTGTAACGTGTGTGTGTGTGTGTGTGTGTGTGTGTGTGTGTGTGTGTGTGTGTGTGTGTGTGTGTGTGTGTTCCAATAGGTATTTAAGAGATAAGAATTACTCACACAAGATGGTCTTCGGTTCTATACCATCTGTTTCTTTGGTGTGTCGTTGAGTCTTGAAGGTCAGAAATCTACTTAACTGAGACGGCGCCGAGAACAACGACGAAGTTGAGATGGATCTAGATTTAGACTTCCTTCTGTAGTACGAAATAGAGGATCGGCGACGTCTTGTTCTACAGCAACACACACGTAAGCAGATATCTTTCAAATCAGACTGGAATATAATGAACCAGATGTAAACGTTATGCCTCCCGTAAGGGTAAACCATAGAGTTTCTACACACACTGTTGGTATGCAACATTCTGTGCTATAACTATCATACATGATGTACCACTTAATTGGAAAATTAATTATATAATTTGACCTTGCATACTTAAGATATTTCCTAATTATCGAAGAATCGTTAAGTATGCAAATGAATCGTTAAGATTATAAGCTACAAAATGTTTAAAGGACACATGCTATGTATGAGTGTATGAGTTGTTTCTTTTCGTTAAATCGGTTCGACTTCATCTGCTACTGAATTCCATCAGTTCTACCCTCTGTCATAACTTCTACTTAAAAGCCGGAGGAAAGGTAACAACTACAGGACAAATTACATTCATCGTTGATCGATGAATACTGATGATCAGATTGAATCTTAATGAATAGAGTAACTGAGTTGTATTAGCTAGGAACAGAAAATACATCACTTACTCACGAGGTTAACAACAGATACAATGTATATCAATTTTATGTGTCTGAATTCAATTACTATTCTGTAATAGGAATAATAATAATTAATATAAATCTGAATTTTAACGCTGGCCTCTAGCTGAAATCATGGTGTCATTATGTAAGATCAACATACTCTAGGAATTGTTTTGAAACATCAAGCAATCACAACTGAAGAAGACATTGATCAACGTTTCACGTTCAGCAGCATCAGTGGAGGATATATCATACTTCAATCTTGGAACTTGTGTTCATATCTTTGTATATATCTCATTTATACATGTAACGTTTCCTGCCCAATAAAATGTTTCCAATTATTCTTGCGGATCCTACCATCCATCTTTTCCATAACACAAAGACGTGTATAGCAACGTGATTAATGTAAGGGTCAGTGAATGGTCAAGACTACATCGATTTTGTTTCCTCGGCCAATTTTTGATATATTTTACATTTCACATTTTTATAGCCTATTACATGGTTGTATGTAGTACATACGAAATTTTAGTAATCTCTTTCAATCCATGTATTAATTTTTATTTATGGTCGATGTGTTGCGAGATTGTAGACTTCCAAGTTTTATTATCTAATCCCGTAATGTATAAATACATCTGAAAGTGTAGTAAATTCTATTGTAATGTTTTGCCTAGGTCAATATGTCGAGAGATTGCAATGATTCATATTGCATCATTTTTAACCACTGAGGTTTCAAGTACGTCTAATGAAATGCACACAGTCACTGAACTTTATATCTTGCGGTGTATTAAAAAGTTGATATTGTCTATTCGCCGCAAGAGATGTTAAAATGTCACGATACACGGAATGAATTACATTCGGTATATACCAGCTATTTTAGAATGTCTTCTTTTCGTGTTTTTTCAAGGTTACATGTGAAATTAACGATTAGCGGTGAAAAGAAAAAAATAAGTAAAAGTAGGTAGTAGTTCTCAATTTAGCTCTTTCATTTGTACGATTTCAAATAAATCGTTTATTTTGCTCTCAGTAAAATACACTGTAAACCTTGCATACATACTAAACAATCTTTTTTTTCATCTCCAATGGGCAAACGCAAACTTTTGCAACTTGACGATAGACTGTGTCTGAAGTGGCGAACCTTACACAGTCCCAATTTCGTTTTATCCCATGCTACTATCCTGTCAAAGAGGATTATATACTACTATACGATAGTTTTTATAAGCCAGTGCAAAAGGCTTAACATTTATGTTTCAAATGCTTTCTCAAATAATTTTACTATATTTGTAAAGTATGAAGACAATAATTGATGACGTCGATGACAATTTTACAACATTCTGAACCACGATGTCCAGAATCAATTCAACATCTTGCAGGCCTCGTGAAATGTTTAGAAATGACATTCATTTTAATACAAACTATCCTATATTTGCAAAATAGATCTTACTTTCAACGACTCACATCCAAACATCTAACAGTAGATATCGACTTACTGGAAATATAGTATAAACATTTTTAGTACAACTCATTCTGTTTATAAAATTTCATCCAGACTGTATTTATAGCAAATACAATTACTTTTTATCTACTATTTATTTATTTATGTATTTTTTATATACATCGATTTATTTATTATTTACATCGATTTATTGATTTTGATTTTTTATCGACGTATCGAGAATTGTAAGTTATCCGGATGGTCAAATGTTAGATAAGAGCGCTGCTCACTACTGGCCAATGGGAGTCAATCTTTGCATGGGTGTTCTATGCAACCTAGTGGTATTTTAGTGAAAGTATGCGAGTATTCGTCTGTCTAGCATTGTCACCAGTGCGTTGTTCATTCTCTTTCAAGTTTTCATAATTAGTTAGTGTTTCTGTAAAAAAAAAAATACTCGACTTTTTCAGCAGATGTAAAAAAAAAAAATTTTATTTCCGGTCTTGCTGGACGGCTATGTGCTCATTGAACATTTTCGCTGGATTCTCATTCCTTTTCGGCAAATTACTCGCTTCCATTTGCTTTGTTTTGCTTCGTCAGCCAATTTGGATTCAAGGCTTTTCAATATTTCTTGTACTGTTCAATAGACTTCTTTGTTGCCCTGAACACATTAGTCGGACAACGCTTTCTACATTAATCAGGCAACTAAACGCCTTTCCCTATGCTATGACTTGCGCAATGTGTATGTTTGTGTAATCTGGGATAGACATTCTTTAATATCTAATAAAAAAGACAATATCCATTTATAATTACATGAATTGTCTATATTATCTTACATGTCTTAATATATCTAAGCTTTATCAAGATTATTGTTCACACTGTCATACTTGCATCAACTGCTCCTACAAATTGTTCTGTGAGATAATTTCAGCGATATCGATCATATTGTTAGTTTAAAAAAAAACATGTCAACATATTATTTTAAAAATAGCAAACCCATTCGTTCTCTACAGGGACATTCAAATATAAATTTCTATTCCACAAGAGGTGACAACTTCATAACTTTCACACTGTGGAAAGGTGAATAATTTTCTTAATATTAATATTGGATGCATATTGCATAATATCACATAACACCTTTCTTGACAGTTTTCATACAATGCCTAATCAAACTTGGCATGTCAGTCCCAGTTGTTGTCGACGTGTAAAACCACGTCACGAAGTATACGGGAAACAATCTATTCTGTAATTCTACTAAGATAGAATTTTGACCTCAATATTTCCCAACAAGCACTGACACCCAAGGTACTTAGTAAACTTAGCTGGATATCCAGGCCAAAGGTTTGTACTACACCATCGACACAGTTTTGATACAGAAGTTCAAACTGAGCTTCTTCATATATAACAAACCTATTTGTTCTCTACAGGGACATTCAAATATAGATTTCAGTTTCACTAGAGGTGACAACTTCATAACTTTCACACTGTGGAAAGGTGGATAATTTTCTTAATATTAATACTGATCCTGAGATATATTCGAAAATATCACATAACACCTTAAGTTTCTTGACAGTTGTTCTGATACAATGCGTAATCAAACTTGACAAGTCAGTCCCATGGCCAGTTGTTGTCGACGTGTAAAACCACGTCACGAAGTATACAGGGGAAACAATCTATTCTGTAATTCTACTAGGACTGAATATTTGATCTCAATATTTCTGACACCCAAAATGCTTAGTAAACTTAGTTGGATATCCAGGTCAAAGGTTTGTACTACACCATCGACACAAACTTAGCTTCTTCATGTTTCCTATGAGTCTGTGAATCCCTGTATAATCCCTTCAAGCTTCCAATGCTACCCTTCAGCACGATTATGATCTTTCATAACACATCAAAATGAAGGAGATGATAAGCCCCCACCACAATCATTAATACAAACCGAATAGGGTATCTAACATTTTCCTGGTTAAAAATCATTAACGTTACAACGAGAGAATGCGCACGTTTGATTTTATACAAATAGTCTTGTCTTACGCTTTGATTAATTATACGTCTCTTGGCAAAACACAGTAAGATATATATGATAGAGACCGATGTGCGTATGAGGGCACGAAGTACAAGATTTGTCTTCAGGACATATTGAGTCATGACTTGAAAACGTGTGATTCGATCACACCTTAGAACGTCTTGACACATTTAATGAGATTTTTTTTGATGAAACAACAACTATTCGAAAATGAAGAGAAGTAGAGTTAAAACGAAAAGCATAAGCTGACAGGTGAAACTTGTTCCAAAAGAAATTATTTCGCCGTATCTAAAAACAACACCAAAGCATTACGATGTCACGTAGTTGATGTAATCTAGTGTAACTGTCAATCTAAGAGAAACTAATAATACTTGGAATGTTCGTATCTACAGTTAGTTTTGAATCAACTTGTGCCCTGTGCCACTAGACATTTTATGATCCCATCTTGTTAATGACGTACCAGTCTACAAATACAATGTCACTAGCGCTATAATTATCCTCGCTTGTTGATGATGTAGTGGAGTGAGAGTAGGCTTCATTCTCACTGGTTAAATGTAAATAAATCTGTAGATCACTAACAGCAAGTGTCGTATGTATGTATGTATGTATGTATGTATGTATGTATGTATGTATGTATGTATGTATGTATGTATGGAATACCCTTGCACATATGTTTTGCTGGTTTGTGCGTTTGATTGCCACTGTCAAAGAGACACAAGAACATGCTTCACTTTATTTGCGTATTTTCCCTTTTCCTTTTTAAGATGTCAAGCAAAAGACATGTGCTTGATTCTTTCTGATATAAATATACAAAGTGTGATCAAACAAAACCAGTACAGCATGGTATTTTCGTGCAATACATATGAATATTTGGTCATGTCAATGGAGGCTAAAATGATAAAAGTTGATGAGTTCGTAAAAATTGTTCAACAGACCACTTTGTAAAGGAAAACAAAACAGTTAACAGTTATTGTCAAAATATCTGGAAACCTTTTGAAAGGATTTTATTGATGGCCGCGAATAGCTACGGATTTTCAAAGTTCAGATTTCAATACTTACCCTAAAACCATCATTCAAGAAGCTGTAAATGATTGGGTTCATAAAACTATTGGACATCGACAACCATAATACACACGCATTTATCTTTCGGATTTTATCCTGCATGTTTGGGTCTTTTTCATCGTAGACATCAAGGCGGAAGGTCCTCACCAGACTGAAAATATGTAGAGGCAGCCAACAGACAGCAAACATAACAACTACGACAATCAACATCTTCACTACCTGTGATAAAGATAAACATGTTATGTCTTTGAAATTGAAAATTTATTTCAAATTTGTATTTAAAAAAAATTTAAAAAATATATTATCATTTATATGTGACGAGTGCAACCGCTGCACATCTTTGATCAAAATGTATCATGCGTATCATTAACTTGTGTTGTTGTCAAATAACATATGAAAAGATTTAGATGAGATTACTTTATATTCAGGGAAACTACAAAAAATGAAAAGGTGAAAAGGTGAAAAAGATATTTTTGAAAAAGAGACGTTGTTTCTTTCTTTCTTTCCAGAGCTGCCATAAGTCTTAGATTTTTTTAACTGCTGGACCCACTTTTTCATCAGAAGAAATTTTTCAGCATTTCAACAACTGTACACAGGGTGAAAAGGAAAATGGTAGTATTTCGATGATATTATTTAGAACTCAGGAAAGAAATTGATAGAAACTCATTATTTCCCCGGAATGAAAAGGAAATGGACGCGTAGTGCCACGGATTAACAGCGACGGCTTCATACGCACATACACACGCACATTTATAACATTCTTGATCCCTCTTTGCGTTTAATTGGACAGTTTATTCATTTAACATCGTTTGACTTCGGTCTACTGTAACTCTATCAAAACGTTCAAAGTATCAAACGAAATGCGATATTTCTCGATTTCTTGATTGTACTTGTAATTTATGAAACATTCGGTACGTCAAGTATCTATATGGCAATGCCGGTGACATCAAAGAATAAAGCGATTTTATACTGGGTAAGGGTTATAAACAGATGCTTTCTCCATACAGGTAGTTACCACGTACATACAAAGATTGTGAACGTCCAGCTGTGCTGTGGAAACACGATATCAATTATAGTTAATGCTAATCCTTCCATGACGACAATGTACTGTCCTTAATAAGCCGAACTGACTGAAAAGTCAGTGGAAATTATAGGATTAATATGTTAGTTAGTAACCTTACTCATATTACCCCATGAGACAACTTTGCCGGTATCTGATGTAAGAATTGAAGAAGTAGTTACATATCATGGTGAAGTATAGATTTACACATGTATACCTTGTAAACGTCAGGATTATTAAACGCAAAAGTCTTGCGATTTTTTTTCTAAACACATGTTGAAGATAACGTGTGTGTGTCAAGAGAATTGAAGTTTATGGATGAAACTGTGACTGCTTCGTATACATTTATCGGTATTTATGAAAGCATTTTTAAATACTATTTAATAAGACATGTATCATTTATCGGATTATAACCATTTATGATTAACAGTAATCTAAACAAACATGTCATAGTTATTGTATTTATCTATTTCGCTATTTAGTTATTGCATTTAATATTTTTCGAAAACTCATCAACCACGCTGGTGCAAAGGGATATGCAAATCTACACCCACATGTATATTCCCCCATACAATTATGAGTACGTAGATGCTGTGAGGATGTGGTACTAAATGAGGCAGCTGTCTCCAACACATGAGAATTTAAAGGTAAATTCATTTTTAATGCAATATCGTTTATTATCAAATTTCCATTCATTCATTTTGACAAGGTCCCATACACGCATATAATGTTGTCCCATTAACGTTTCCACAACCATGGTGATAAATTGCATATTAGGTAATAACCCCAAAGATGCAATTTGCATTAAATCACTTTGTAATAGATAGAATTAGTATCAATGCTATAGTTATCTAAAGATTGGTTTAAAGGCACAGAACTCTATCGCATCGCTTCTCTACTTCTATTCTGATGACGCACATAGCGAAATGTCAAATGATATCCGCTGACATCGGATGCCAAACAAAGTGTCCCTTGATCTCCTGTAATAAGTGAGCCAGACGCTAGCAGTGATATCATCAGTGGGTGTCACTTTGTTTTGAATTGCGGATATTAGATCTAATTTGTAAACTCTAAAGAAAGCCGATGGATGCGTTTCTAAAGATGAAATGATGTGTTATATTTGGATGACATTTAGCACTTAAAGGATTGCTAAAATACAACGGAAATCACAAACCCTGAAACAAAACATCGCCTGATTCGACAAAAATCTCACTAACATTGCCACAGTTTTTGTCTGGCCAGGCAAAATATCTCTTTGATGTTGTAAATGTTCTCGTCTGGCTCGACAAAAATCTAATTAATAGTTCCACATGTTATCGTCTGGCTGAACAAGAACTGAACTACAATTGATACATTTTAGTCAATTGACTGTCTCAAAAATATCAAAGAACGCGCCAGACCTTAAGTTTACCACCCTGCCTGGTATGAATTTGGCGTTGATCTCCTAAGATAATGGTAGCTCACGCATATAGAAAGTGTAACAATATCGGTAAAGATGTCTGTCACGCCAGACAATTGACGAAACGCTGTTGTATGATTTTTGTCTAGCCACCCGATAGAATGTAGCTTTGTTAACGAGATTTTTGTTGAGCCAGACGACGTTTTGTTTCAGGGTTTATGATTTCCGTTGTTAAGACTGCCACATCAAGGTCACCATTAAGTTATCTCTCAAATCTACATTTAAGACGTGTTATCAATATCAAAGGAAAACGACTGTGCGCATGCTGTACTCTCCCTATGTGTATTATATCTCGCGAGGAGTGCAAACTACAATCCACACACACACACACACACACACACACACACACACACGCACACATATATATATATATATTATATATGTATATATATACATATATACACATATATTTCATATATATATATACGAAATATATTTATATGTATGTGAAATATTACCTAATTTATATGCTTTTAAACTGTAAATGTTTAATTCCTTCATTCATGTATGTATATATATATATATATATATATATATATATATATATATATATATATATATATGTATGTATATGTATTTATATGTATATATATATATATATATATATATATATATATATATATATATATATGTATGTATATGTATTTATATGTATATATATATATATATATATATATATATATATATATATATATATATATATATATAAACTCCTCTTGCATCATATTTATGCTATTTTTTGCATTGAATAGAGCATTCAATATCCATATAGCATTGACAGGTTTACTCGTGTGTCGTTTCCCACTATCCTTATGTCAATGGTACCTTTTGGGCACACCCACAGAAAGTACCTCATGAAATGAAGCGTTCGGTCTGCCTGACTTCTGTGACACAAATCTAAAAATCTAAATCTAAAAATATATCTTCAATAATTAGTCGCTCTTTATATATTGAATATTTTGCTAGTGTGTGCACAACTGATATATGGTATTGAATTTACAAGTAAATATAGGTTATTAAATAAATATATAAACAAACAAACAAACAAACAAACAACTGAATAAATACAAAATGGCTTTTTTCATCAAGATATGTTGCCTGTTGACACTTGAAAGCATCAAGAGATTCCGCGTAATATCACTGGATCCTTTTGATACAAACACGCAGAAACCAGTGAGAAATTACACATGCTACATTTTAAGATAGCAAGATTAAATGAATATGAATTTTAGGTACATTTTCAGTAAAAGAAAATGAACTAGCGTACCACCTAGCAGACATCAACATGTACACATCAAAACATTGGCGCCCACGTGTCTCTTTCTAGTTGCAGTACGTTACTGTGATTTAGACAATATGTAGCAAAAAATTGCAATCTTATCTTGAAGTATAGGATGTGTAGTTACATATTGCTTAATGTATGGTTATATCAAACAGGGCCAGTGAACACTATAACATGAAACGGGAAGTGGTAGGATAGTGTAGTAGCTTCCTTGTTTCTGGCAAAGCGGGATTATTGTCGAGATAATTTCATTTCTAGCATACAGTTTTTGCCATTTAATTTTACTGGTTATATTTTTAAATAAAACCGTACATCTTATTATTCTTATTCTGTTAAGGTTTCATGGGATTAGATTGAACATAAAGGTGTGGAACGCCTACGACCATGGAGGGGGGTAGGGGTAGGAATACCCATTGAGGTAAAACCACAGACCTCTTTTCGGCAACGATGCAGCACGCGCGGCAAAGAAAAGGTATCTATTATTCTCAAGTTGACAAAATATGCTACCTATTGAAAACCATCACATAAAGGCATTTTTACTATCCAGGTCGTTACCAAAAGTATGGAAATAAGGAGGTTTTGCAAGAGGTTTTCAATTACTTGACCATGGGACTACATCATCCTACTAGAGATAGATTGAATTTCCTACTTGTACCAAATTAACTGCATTTACATACATCACGCATTTTCAAAAGACACCCATATCCGGTCCTATATGTTAATTAAATTCTATTTTATGGCCACGAAAACACTCACATGTATACATTAACACAAACACATACATCCCAATATTGACATAGTGAATGGATACATCTTTCCTGTTCGACACAATGTTACCATCAGAGAGATCCACTGCTTTTAAAGGTCTATTCAAATACGTGAAATAAAATTGAGACCTTTCTTATAATGTCAATACACACACGCACGTTGGATGACGTGAATGTATTGAGTTCTTGACAAGGCAGCACACTATTTGTACTAATGAAATACATTACGTGTGATTGGAGAATTGAAGATACAATAGTAAAATAGAAAAGTTGCGACAAACATTCATGACTGGCATTTCATCCAAATAAATACTCTCCTTTTGCAGATGTACAACATTTGGAATTAATTTACCATTGCTGGTATTGTGACGAGTGTAAACCATTTCGGGAATCTCATATAAAATGTTTGTAACCACTTGAATTTACCAAACGCAGTAGGGAAATCTTTAGAAGGAAGTGAAGTGATTGAATTTTTCTGGATGAAATACTCAATGTGACACAGTTAGGGGCATATTTAGCGACATGAAAACATCGTTGTCTGGTATCACGCTGTCCGTGATAGAGTCTGATAACATTTTCAGAACATCATGAGAATAACGCGGTTGGAGAATACATAAAGCAATATATATAGAGAGAGAAAATTTCAGGATTTCAATACAATACAGTTCAATATAATCTTTACAAAAGGAACAAACATATCAATCATATCGCAGGGTGTTCAAAATTTCGATTTCTACAAATTGTGCTGATTAGGAATTGCTCTTTCTTTGGGCTGTAAAGATAGTGACTTCAGAGTAAGGAAAAAGAATGTATGCTTGCGTTAACTAGTCAAGTAGCATTCTATCTTGTGGTCAATCACACCGTAGCCCCAGTAGGAAAATGTTAGCATTAAATTAACAACTTGCATGACTCTTGTGTACGACATAAGTATTTATGAAGTGAGCTCTAGTATGGGGAACTATCGATGCTTACAGAGATGTACTCAAATAGTCACTTAGGGCCTATAGACCTATTGAGGTACTGTTGATAAGCCATGACCATTACCCTTGGCATACATATGTTATCATTCAACACACGATTATATTAAAGTCGGCAACCTATCTTAAACGTTAAATATTAGAACGTAATGAGTCTTTGTATTCAGCCTTCACGTCAAATTCACTTCACATAGTCCTCAAGTGTTTTTACGTCGTTAAGTATCCATACTGATGAGCCGGTGTGGCTTATATCTTTGTTAGTGGATCACGAGCTCATTTTCTTATCGGAAAGTTGTCATGCCCTGCATTAGATTATACTTAACTAGATAGATTTAACACAGTGTAGCGAAAGTTGTTCTTAACCCAAACTTTTAATGAGCTAATATACATGTCGTTTTCTCTCTGTCTGCAATGAGCTAGCGATGTTTCAGCTTACCATGTATTACACCTGGACCCCTTATATTAAATGAGAATACCACATTGAATATACATTACATCATACACTAATTAGGTGTAAGGTAGGCCTTGCTTTGGTAATTATAAGGTTAGGATTTTGTGTATTTAGATAGAGGATAAAGAGGGGGGTGTTCAACCGAATGAAAAGACTATAGGTTATATTCTTTTCTCATTTAGTAAACATCAAACCCAGTTTTATTCCTTAAAAAAATTAAAAATAGAAAAATATCGACCGCATGCTCGCTGCTCCCTGTGGTTACGTATTGACGTCTTACCTTCTTCTTTGATGCCGCATACGACTTGTCCCTGTTGTTGTCAGCGTTACCGGGTATACTTCTACCCCAAAGTTTGACCCCTATCCTGGTATACGTAAACACGAGTACAACCATCGGGATAAAGTAAGTAGTCAGCACTATGAACACTTCGTAAACCTCAAACAATTCGGTTTGAGGAGACCATTCGGAACAGTAGTCTACCATGCGCCCGTCGTGAAATACCTGGTGCGTTTTAGTAAATACTGTTTGAACAACAGCAAGTGATCCCGCTACAATGAATATCCCTCCAAGAAGTATTTTGCTTCTGTGTTTTGTAACACGCACTCTCAGGGGATAGATTACAGCATAGTAGCGGTCGATACCTATGGCTGTCAGGGTGTAGATACTGACGAACACGGACACCTGCATGTAATTAAACAAAGAAGCTGTATCAATACCTTGTTTATATTGTATCATAGTCAACAACTGTTGTTCCAAACACAAATTAGCATACAACATTGTTACAGGATACATTCCACTGCACACTCTAGTCATGTCAAATTATTAAACAGCCATTCATAACGGGTCATGGGACGGACACTTGAGTTTAAATTTTAGTACTTTCTAATATAGTACTGATTAATCTGCAATAACTTATGGAGTAGTCTGTAATAGCTGTTGTACTTTTTGATACAATTTGCAATAACTAGTTTCAATCAACTCACAACACCTCTTCCTCTAATGATCATACAATTTGCTATAAAACGTAACGGTCGCATAAGATGCACGGTGGGAAGTTCAGATTAATTTTAATTAATTATTTGATTCATTAATCAATTAAATAATCAATCAATTTTCTAATTTCAAATTTTTTGATTAGTTTTAACCAACGACTGCTAGTCGAGGTTATGAGCGTGTCATGCTGTTTGACATTTCACCATTCAGATTAAATGATAGTTAGTATATCCGGATATAAATGTCATAACTTTACTCCCCATCATCATGCTTGCGTTCTGTATGTCTATATATATATATATATATATATATATATATATATATATATATATATATATATATATATATATATATATATATATGTATACACTCAGTATATGCAATATGTCTATACTGGAGTAAACAGTGTTCAATTCTGTTACATAGTGTTCCAGTGTTCGTCGTCTGATGATCGCCACAGCGTGAAGCACTATAATGGCCCCTGTGTATCTTACTTAATACTATGTTATTTATATGTGTATATATATATATATATATATATATATATATATATATATATATATATATATATATATATATGCAGAAGTCTATATGGAACAACGTCTTTATGATCTTAAAAGCTAAACAGCATGACAAGCCTACAAGCCTATATATTATCCCCGACCAACATCTCTTCAAATGCCCTCACTCTGTCTCTCTCATCAAATTATTTGCAAATCGTTCCCAGCGAGATCTTTTATATCATTTGACACAAGAATGCCCTCTCGATTAGTGTGACTGTAATCTCTGTACATTTCACGCAGAGTACGTTTGTTATTAAATATGTCAAAAAAATGTATATTCATCGATGAAAATGTTGCGTTACTGTTACGTGTCGTTAATCACTTGAGGCTAATTGACAGTATAGTCTCATTACGACGTCATTGTGTATTTAGTGATCAAAGAAAGGCTAATCTTATTTTACATTGCTTTTACATCCATAACTGCAGCAGTACTCCATGTTCACTGTTTGCGTCAAGAATGAAACATCAGATTTTTAATCAGTTCTGCCCGTTGCTTTCAATGTTCGTGTATATATATTTCTTTTCTGGTGGAATAAATTTCAATTTAATTCAATTCAATTCAATTATTTATTCATATCACACTTTCCTGATAGAATAACGTCATCTCTAATCTTATGTTAGCAAAGGTAACAACTTTAATTAACTGTCTAATCAGGATTACTAGATAGTCTGAGGTCTCGCATTAGTGTGAGCGATTAGTATGGTCTGACAAATCACTGAAAGGCTGGGTTTAAACAATACCAAAATTCTGTGCAGATTTGTCATCAGTCTTTATCCTTACTGGACAAAGTAAGTTTTTGTTCTCATAGAGTTTAAGTCTGGTCTGTATAACATTCAATTCCCTATGATAGGTTCTATGAATAAAATACTTTTCTTTTTGTCTTTATTTGCATCATTCCCTAAAAAGGATCGAAAACGTGCTTTTACGTAATTGTTACATTTATATTTTATATGGAGTATACATAAAGTCAAATCCCAAGCAGTTTAAAATTGGGATCACGCATATGTGTGTCACGCATGCTTGCGAATGGGTATAAATGATGAGATCTTCACATACTGTGGAACATTGCGGATGTAACGTTCAGTATCGAAGGGAAACATTTAAATGCCTACTGTTTTGCTGTTATATACAGCAGTCGTGCTCTTCAATCTAAAATTGCTGAACAGTTGTGAGTCATTTTATTAACCTTCATCAAATACTGCCGTTAGATTGCTCAGATGTAATTTCCTTTCGATTAACATTTTGTGCAGTTGACTAGACACCATTGTCTTCCGATGGCTTCATACTACTGTGACATAATACTAATTCCGTCAAGATTGTAATTTGTTTGTCACCCTCTTGCTACTGTATGATGGATTCTATGGTCATTAACTATTTATCTATACCTATTATCTACTTATACAGTTTCATTTCCCTTGGTACAAGTCTTTGCTAATGACGACAAGGATGTCTGAAGTCGAAGTTAACGTTTTACTCAAGCCAATTATTGGCAAACAAAACGCCGGACATAGCCAAGTGCAATGATGTCATATTTGCAGAGTCAGTCTCCTGTAGAAACTAAACTTGAAGGGTTAATGTGTTTATATCACGTATCATTCTCGTGATACATTGATCTTGTATCTTAGGGGATCAAGTCAGTCTGTTCTGCTTATTTGACATAAATGCTCGACTGTAGGAACTCCGAACCCATATAATTTCTCGATCTCTGAATTCATGTAGCAATCTAATAATTTCTTTGTTTGGATTTGAAAGATTTTGAGCGGTTCAATTAATTATCGCTCTCTTTCTTATTCAAAATTCATTAAAAAATATAGAACATTTTGAGAGAAAAAAGAACCCACTCACTTTGTAACTTTATGCATATTACTGTCAAAGAGAAAATATGAGATTGCATTCCTTCACAAATCATTTCTTTTCTTGACTTGACATTGTAAGGCTTAGCCTTAGTCGTTCAATGGTCTAAATTCATTTTACAGGGCTGCTAGTCAAAAAACTGTTTCAACATATTTCGTATGTCAAAAACGAAGAACCTATTTACCTTATACCTCTATACTTAGTTATACTTTTCTTTTGTAGAGAAAATATTAGATACGCTTGTGTTCACTATTTTTTGCACCTTCCATTTATATTTATAACGGTGACGTAATTGACCGAACACAGAGACTGAAGGATAAAATACACATTGAAATGTTCAAGGTGGTTTAATTCAGTTGGAGCTGTGTGATTTCCCAATTGTAACATCATTATAACATACGCATAATGTTTTCAATTTATGTTGTAACTGCCAAAGGACAAGGGCACCCATCTGTGCGGTGTTTGGTTGGCTTCTGTCCATCTATATATGGTTTCTTTTCTACCAATTGATTTCAATATGACTGGTAACCGTCGGTGGCCATGGGCGAGAACCCGGAGCGAGAACATCGACTGCAGGGGATAGCTAAATAGTCGACGGTTGTTGATCCCAATTTACTATTTGTTTTAATCAAAGTTATTCTGCCAGTATCTTCATGGCATGTATAAAGATAAATGTAATGTGATATTACAGCGCCCTCTGTCTTAACACATGATTAAGAAGCATAGTAATGGTAACACTGCTCTAGGGGCTCTAGGATATATTGAAAAAAAAGTGCTCAGCTAGGAATAAACTATTATGATGTACGGCATCCGTCCTGCTCTAATTGGCTTGGCAAATCCCGAGTGTCTCAGAGACCTAGTCCTCCTCATTGAAAGTAATTATTGATTCGAAATTGCTTTACGATTTGAACAAGGAAATGCCTGTCTGACTAATATAAACTAATCTTAAGTCATGCACATCTTTTTAACGTAATTAGCTAATATGTGCAATTAGACATATAATCCTGTTGGTGGCAAGGGGTTCTTGTGAAACAAGATATGTCCTTGCTTTTAATAGAGTCAGCTCTTTAATACTGGATAATGAAGGTAGCTTGAAGCTCAAATCTTGTAGACCCTCGTTATAAAAAAATGTCATCATATAAATGGTTCGCGTAGGTTCTTAACCTTTGAAGGTATCTTTTAGTTTAGCTTCCATAGTTATGTCTGTTTGTCGTTCTGTCTGTCTGTCTGTGTACGTACGTACGTACGTACGTATGTATGTATGTATGTATGTATGTATGCATGTGTGTGTGTGTGTGTGTGTGTGTGTGTGTGTGTGTGTGTGTGTGTCCATCCGTCAGTCCTTCCGGCTTTCTGTCTCTGGCTGTGTCATCAAATTTACAAGAACTACTTTGCTTAATTGATCTAAAATTTGGAACATATATTTTATAAGGCAATAGCTAAAAGCAATGAAATCCGTACATATTAAGTATACTAATTAGCATATTAATTTTATTTCTATGAGGTAATTTTAATTACTTTTTCATTTTTCAAATCACATAGTAGTAAGGATAGAAATGCCTCTTAGACCTTGATAATGACTGCAAATGTTTGTTCTTATGTTCCTTTCTTTTTTATTTTCCTAACTTATTGATAAATATCTACCACAGTATATTGTTGGAGAGACATTATTTAGCTTACATTTTGGACTAAAAGAACGTGTAGAGTTGATCGAGAAGAGTTGTTTACACGCTTCCTTGACTCTTCAGAATTTTGAGTGACTAAACATTTTGACGATTGCTATTTCAGCCCCCAACATCTGAGGAATATTTTGCATTTCTATATGTTACAAATTCCTTTACTGTAAGGCTGCAAATCGTCACGAATAACTATACCGAGCTGGGGTACACTCAGTCCAAATCTAGTGCAATACTGATATCAAATTGACAATATATCTATTGATCTAAAAGTACACAGATCTTTGCAAATCCCCAGCATTTATCAATGCGGATGATTTACTGGTTTAATCTGTATTACTAGTTTTTAATTACTTTTACTTAATTGGTCAGAAAGGATCTTGTTACACGGAAGAACAGACATAAATATCATAATCCACTGTCTCTTTCGAATATAATCCAATCCAGTTGATTTCTTTCGAATCAATTATTAGTGGGTTTTGAGTTTGGATTTGTGTATTTGAGTTTTGTAATAATCTGTCTTCATGACTGTAGATGGTTTAATGTTTCACTTGAATAGAGCATGTCTCACAAATGCGCGGATATCAAATATATTATTTATTTCAACATCCTCGACGAGAAAATCATCACTTCTTATTGGACATTTGCGGCACGCTCTTTAAGCAATACTGATGACTGAACTCTTGAAACCAAGATATTTTCTGAAATAGGCAGAATACCATACAAATTGGAAGGTCGAAGAGATTTGAAAGAGCTAATGGTGATAAATGGCTACAGGCTGTCGAGCAGTTCCGGCGCCCCTGACTTGTAGTACTAAATCCATAAAAACTCGAGACATGTTATCCACAACGCATTGGGCAATAGAACACAAGATCAAATTACAACACGAGATTCAATCATTAGATTTGAAGTGAAAGTTTCAAGTTTTTGTGCTGATATATCTCAGTATGAGAGATGTTGCCATCTTGAAAGTAAAGCGTATACATGTACGCTTATTTTTAAGTGCAATGTTGGAGTGTCATAAATAAGGGATCGCGTGCCATGACAACATTATCCGTTATCATTTCTATTAAATAACACTTACACTGAACCGTTTAATAGCACAATGGATGTACATCCACAACGATTCTACCAAATTCGCCTACATATCACATTATCTAAAACTTCGGATTCAGAGTTAAGCAAGAACGACGGTTATAGGTTTGTGTTTGCTTGCTCAGATTATTTCAGAGCGAGTATCCAAATACAGGCTTAGATCGAGGGAAAAAAGATAGAGAAGCGTAAAAGTAACGTTCATGTCTTGGGGCATTTCGTTTAGGTGAGGTTTAAGTATGTGTTTATGTGAATACTATCGTTACTATAGTAATTATTCTATTTTAAGCTATATCCATTATAACAGTGGTATTATGACTGATTACAATCAATGTATCATCTATCATAACGTAGTTCGTAATGGATAAAAATCATTGACCTTTTTATCTTCAATTATTTACATATTTGCCATTCTTAAAAGTAATGAATATTGGATTGATAAGTTGTACACAATCTGTCAATATTAATATTTCTATCGGAGATGAAAAGTTATCCCCAAACATCCAATGTCCCCATATGAAACCTATTAACCACAGTCAACGTCTGGTGCAAATTGGTGGTTAATATGTTGGCTGCATTAACCATTATATCTATGTTATGTACACCGCGATATATATGCACGTTTTCACTAGCAGTTGCATTCCTTCGGGATCTCTATGTAAGACACAAATATTTATAATTACAAAAACCAATGGACTGGATTCTAGCTAGTCTAGAAGTAAGACTTGTTGTGGTTGGTAGTCTCGGATACAGAATGATATGGGCAGTCGAACAGTAGGGTTTAGAAGTTTGATAGTCACGTTTGAACCGACGTTGACATTCCAAGTCCAAGGATAGATTGGCAAATGGCAATGATATACATTGTATTTGCTTTTATTCACCGAACAGCTTCAAAAACTTCCGCCTTTCATTTACTTATGCCGCGCACTTCAAGCCTTATCGTACAAAATATATTATATTATCCATTCTAAGCAGAGTCCGACTAACTTTGACCAATTCTACACTCACCACTTAGACGATGTTGAAAATGCGATGTGATAAGGGAAAATTCGCTGGGGAAATTAAAAGCCGGGGCCTTGTAAACTTATAGTTCCGGCTGTCAAGCACATACGTACGCTAGTTTACTGCCGGTATCTATACGTACCATTTCAATCACTGTGTTGATAAGTCAAGATAAAAACGTATCAACTTGAATCCATTTATGCGAACAATTATTTTTCTCTTTAATTTTAAAAATGGAACGTTGGAAATTAGCATAGGGTTCAGAATCTATTCCTAAAGAAGACAATATGTTGTGAATGTTTTAAAATACAAATTATTGCTATGATTGGGCAAAATCATAGAAATTTGTCGAAAATACTTTGAAAATATCTGAAACAATGCACATCGATTGATAGATCGATATATCGATTGATAAATTCATTTATTACTACTCGTGCATTTTAGTCATATTATTTGTATACAGAATCTGAAAATGTCAAGTCAGTGACAATACTAAGGAGAACTCAAACTTTAGCTAGAGTTTTTTTAATGTCTTTAAACGCTGTCATTTAACAGCCCATTACGTTAAATGATTGGCATATTATCAACATATCACGAATTCTTTGGAAACACAGAAACGAATAGTAAAATCAGTCACTGACGTTGTTACAACTCCAGCGGTCTCACAACAGTTAAATTGAAACCAAACCGACACCAATGAAGAAGCGCTTCAACGAGTAATTCATTTGCCTATCGATTGCACAGATGGGAGACGTCTGGTGCGAGTGGATCTCTTTTAAAGTCTATGCAATGATTTTCATCCATTTGACTGGACATTATTTGCATTCACCGAGTAACATATCTGATAGGACTTCAATACTTGGCTCTTCGATCAAAGTATTATATTTCCATCAAGACATCGAATATAGAAGTCGCCGAGTTAACACGTTGTAACATCATGATTTGTGAGTTGACATAGTAGAACGTTTCACGAAAGGTGATGCGATGGCGTATGTCTTCAATGAATATCATTGACAACCATATACATACGTATTCGTCTGTGTCCAAACCCACAAATGAAATTTTGGATGTTCTTTTCGCCCTGGGGTGGGGGATATATTTTGTTTTTACAGCTTGCGTTTTTGGTAACGACATTGCACGTGTAACTCAAAGGAATATTTACCTCCTCCTTATGAAAGAGCAATAATGTATTGAACTGTAGACGTAAATTGCAATCTACTACTGAGAAAGGTAAATGTGAAATATCAGGCACTTTTACATGTAACAGAATGGTTAAAACAGCAGATGTTAGTTCTTTAGTACGGAGTACGATATTCTTGTTTAAAATCAACAACCCCTTTAGAGCTTTGGCATCATTGCAAAGACACCGTTGTGACATATTGGATAACATGCATGCATTGTCTTTTCACCTTGGCAAATAACGTTACAGATGCTACTTTTGCGGTGTTAGCTTTAATGTTTGCAGTTGCCACTACATTTATACTAAGTTTAAGTATTTTCGCACTGAAATTATACCTATGTTGTTTGGTGTGCAAGCAACTCGTTTATATTTTTTTTCTATAGTTACTAAAAGCAATGTTTATATTGGGCAGGAACATAAACTGTCGTGCATTAATTCTGAAATTCAACAACGCTAAGTCTGCTTTTACACACAAAAACACAGACATATTTGGCCGAAATATGTAGAACATTTCTGATGAAGAGTAACCGTTTACAAGAAATTTTATAGTATTTACCTGTTGCAGAAATACCACGGTCGGACACATTTCAGGTCGGAAAATCCAATGTCCATACATTATAGTGGTGAAGGTAAATGGCATACAGAAAATAGCCATGGTCAAATCAGCAAGGGACAGGTTCACCAGGAAAAGATTCAAATCCGACTTTGTTCGACCACACGTAAGCACGACAAGAACTATGACATTGCCAATTATTGAAAGCGCTATGTTGAAACTGAAAGCACATATTAAAGCTGTTACCCAGCTGTCTGGAAGGCCAATATATTGGTAATTTATTTCTTCGCTATCCCCGGTGCGATTGACGGCTATCTCTTTGCGGTCCCAGTATCTTCCTTCCGTAGCTGATCGGTTAAGCATATACGCGATAATTTCAGCTCTTAAATCAGCCCAATACTCCGGCGGTTGTGTGAAATTTGTGTTGCTGTATTGCTCGAAGAATGCCATTGTCAATATCGACGTTGCTGATACTTCTCGCTTCTTTTGTCTGCACTTATTTCGTCTGAAGTTCAAGCGCCTTTAAGACTGTGAAAAGCAAACTCGACTGTTAGTAGTAGTTCGGGGAGCAGAATTGGACACGACCAATTGTTATGCCAGCCACTGCATATCTGCCAACTATGTGTATACACTCTCAGTATTTGACATACACAATGTTGGTATCATCTACGTCATACGTAGGTTAACTCATTTAGAGATCACGTGACGTTGGACGAATCCCAACATCGGTGAAGTTACAAACACTAAGTATGTTTATGGATATATAAATTATTGTGCTATCGTACGCGTTACAATATTTATGTAAATATGAAGTGAAATTCATTAACCATGTCCTTGTCATTTCTCCTACGGCTGCGCATTACTATTTACATCTGTCCAATTTAACAGTGAATTTTGGCATGTTTCGCATATACCGACTATTGATATGCTAACAGAAGACCCGAAGGTACAAACAATGAAACAAACATCGAAAGGTGTGGTATTGTACTGAACGAATGTGATTTTGCTTTATAAGCTCTTGATCATCACTCTTCGAATTCAAAAGTTGTTCATGCTTTTGATTCTGCTTGATACCGTGTAAAACCCCATTCGGTTATCACGAACAGCTCAGGTGAATGTGGTATTATTACTACTGATCTTCGCACACAGCTGATAGACCAAGTAATAACGCCCGAATCACTCTCATATCTCATATCTGACTCAACTTCTGTATGTACGTACCAGGATCACACTTGAACTTTAAAGGGAATTAGCTCAGACTACACAGTTTGTGTATAAATCTACACTCGAGACGAAGGCAAACACCCAGCATAGTGCCTCGTTCATTGACTTTCCGCGAAGCCAAGTCCTCTTGCCAAATCTGACCTGAAGTGCCTGTCTCAGTGTGCTTTATTGTGACGTCCTTAAAGTCTAAATATACATAACGCATGGCCAATGGCCAAATAATTAATGCACTCCATATAGAGTTTTCATGGGCGTTATAATACCCTAAAAGTAATTTTAAAACATTGATGAATGATCACTATGAATCCTAGATATTTATGAAATGCAGACTGTCGTCTCATGTATTCGAGTATGCTTGGAATCCTGTGTGGTCTAAATCCAATATCCTTGAGACAGTCTATTGACCTTTCAGTCAAACTAGGCCATGCGATGTTGTTAAAATATTCAGTTTACTGAAAATATAAATATGTCATCTGTGACACTTTCCCCTCTTTCCAAAATTTGTAACGCCCTCGTTACAGACTAAAATATCTAAAAAATAATTTACCCTTCATAAATGAAAATTGAAAAGTCTTAGAAGTAATTAATGCTGTTTCGTATGAAGTGTTAGAAATGTAAAATTTATACGACCCTTGAAAACTAAGAGTGCTAAAATCTCAAATTCCGAACCAGATATACTTATTTAGTCAACATGTACTTCAATGAATAAATGACATCAAAGAGAGACATCACAGATAATTCGAAAATTGAATCGTAGAATAATTAAATCCTGAGTTGGCTATTGAATTGTGTACTTCTCAATCACATCACAAACATACGTTCGACTGGCCAGTCTTTTTCAATCATTCACACAATCATACTGATAGATATGACCATCCATAACGTACTGTTCGGGCCCCCTCTATTTTCATTAACACTACCAGACAAGTACAGTCATCAATAGAATTCTCAGGTCTGAAGAACTTTGCTAGGAATATTATATCTGCAGCATTTAAAAGTTGAACATAAAGAAATATAAATAGGAGAATGTTTTAATGTTGACCAAGTTATACCCGATTCATCGTGTACATAACTAAATTATAACATAAGTATTCCTATCTGAAAGGAATGTAGGTATCTGTCTCGTAAAATCAAATGATGACATTAAATATCTATGCTATGAATAAATATTAACTCTTAAATATTTCATCACGCCAATATTGAAAATTGTCACTGACAAATGGTCAGCATGCCATATTCGTGATCATATTCCAAATTGAATCTTTAACTGCAGACGAAATCAATATTATGAAAAATGGTGTAGCATAAAAGTGTGTGTCAGTGACGTCGTCTTTGTTTAGTGAAGTCAAAATTAACTAGTCAATGTTATTCAAGTAATCTAAGTCTAGTAACTTGTGATTTCACCCTGATATCAGCTATCAAGAACACTGACCTAAATGTATTGTCTTACAGCTATCCTTAAGTTACACTAACTAATCAGCTGTTACAGTCATCAAGAGAAGTCAGTCGCGCCAACACCATCATTGTCGTGTAAGAAACCCTACGTCATTATTTAAACATTACAGGCATCTTAGCTGTTCATCCATGTTTAAAATTTGACATCTTCAGTATGTTAACGACTTGTACAGAACTATTAAGACCATTAATATTAATCCAATAAGTCAATTTAGTTTTCATTACAAGTAACCTGATTGACCATAAGTAGGTTGGTAATTTTCTCATTGCAATTCAATATACCCTTTGAATCAATACCACTAGAAATTATGCACGCTGCTCAAGTGAAAATAGTCCTTTCTCATCGAGTATATGGGTGCAATTTTCTTTGTATCTATAAATGATTATGGACATTTTTGTTTGCCTTTTGGTGACCCCATAATTGGAACTGGTGCACGTTTGAGGACCTCTAATGCAGCTTTGTTCAGATTCTGACTAGGTTCCCATGAGTTTTTGTCGGATGAAAATCCAGCCCACTTGATTAGATATTGCAATTGACCATTTTTGTACCGTCCTTTCATAATTTTCTCTATACTAAAATAGTTATCATTGTCGTCTTTATCAGTATTTACATCAGAGTCATTCTCAACACTCTGTTCTAACCTCCGTCTCTCAGCACGTGTGCGTACATTGTTACGCCAAGTTTTAGAGGCTGTAGTCTGTATTTGCTTGCTTCCTGTTTCAGGAGCACTCTGGTCCTGTGGGATGCTATACAATTCTGTATCAGATTGTAAATGGTAGTTTGTACTTTGTGTTCTTTGGTTCACTAACGGATCAATGCCTTGGCTATCTTCTACATCGTCTGAAGTGTGCATGTCAGTATTTCTGCCACTTAGAAGATGGTCTGGCCGTAAACGGGCATGTTTTAACCTATTTGCATGAATCACCTTATTGTATTTCTTAGAACTGTCAATATATTGAAGTTTGAAATTGACAGGTGAGACTTGTTCCTTGATACGAAAAGGTCCCCGAAATGGATGATGAAACTTTGGACTGCATCCAACTTTTACGGCTGGATGATGAAGATACACTATATCACCTACTGTAAACTTATGTGATGTATTCGCTTTTGCATCATAACGCATTTTCATAACTACTTGTGCCTTTGTTATGTTCTCCTTTGCTAACTGTATCGCCATGTTTCTACATCTTGCCATTTCATGAAGATGAAAATCGACATTCCTTGATACACCTAGTCGCGGTAATATTTCAGCATCAACCGGAAGTCTAGGTTCAGTACCGAACATCACTTTGAAAGGTGACATTTTCGTAGTTTCATGGGGTGTGGCCCTATATGCAAATAACACAGATTGGAGATATACATCCCAATCATCAGATTCGTCTGATGTATACATTGATAACATATTTAAAAGCGTACTGTTCATACGTTCAGTGAGCCCGTTGCATGCTGGGTGATATGCAGATGAACGTGTCTTTGTAATATCAAAAAATCTACATACTTCCTTAATAAGATGTGACATGAACGATGCTCCTTGATCTGATAACACGGAATTTGGGAATCCATATACACAAAAAATATCCTCAAATAATACCTTAGCGACTGTTTCCGCCCGAGTATTCGGAAGAGCGAAGGCCCATGCAAACTTGGAAAGATATTCTGTAACTACCAGAATGTAACTGTTTCCGCGTTTCGTAGTCTTTAATTTGCCTAAGAAATCAAAACCAATGCGGTCCATTAAACCATTAACAGGTATTGGCAATAATTGACTTCTATAACGACGCCCTCTTTTTCTCATATGACAATGAGAACATGAAGCTACATAATCATTGACGTCCTTAAGTAGATTATCCCAATAGTATTTTGTTCTGATCGCATGTAATGTCCTTGAAGTTCCCAAATGACCTCCTGTGACATCATCATGAATTCGCTTTAGTATGTAAAGTTGTAATGTTTTAGGCACGACAAGTTGTCTAATACAATCTTTCGCCTTGTACGACTTTCCTGTGGGGGACCAATAATGGTATAGGACATTGTTTAATAACACATAATTCGCATGTCCTTGAATTAATTTTTGTGCATGTTTTGCTTCTTTTGGTAGTTCACCATTCTCCAAATAAGCTATAATAGGCTTTATGTGCCGGTCTGCTCTTTGCAATTTTGACATGTGTTCCGACCTTATGTCGAAGTCATCAACATCTATAACGTTATTAAGTGAAGAAGTAATCTCTGAGTTTCGCGAGTTATTTTGCCGGCTTAATGCAACTTCACTATCAGATTTCTCATATAAATACCTTATATCAACAATAGAATCATCAGCTGTTTTTGTTTGCATATGTGCAATTTCAGGTATGATAGTATTGTCTGGTATCTCCAGAGTTAACACTGAGGGAGTGACATCGTAAGTTTGAGTGGCCTGACTTGTGCAAGTATCAGATGTACTAAAATCTGAATCTTTGTATGTCTCTTTTGGATATTTACGTCTTGATAGACAATCTGCATGTGGAATACTCAAACCTGATCTGTGTTCGATATCAAATGTATATTCCTGTACTTTTAATACCCATCTGGCTATACGACCGCTAGATGTTTTTGTTTTGAATAGATATGGCAAATTTGCATGATCAGTAACTACTGTAAAACGGTTTCCACGAAGATATGCATCACATTGAGCTAAACCATGCAATACTGCAAGAGCCTCACGTTCAGTCGTTGTATAATTTCGCTGCCTACGGCTAAGCGATCTTCCTCCATAACAAATTGGATGTTCTACATTGTCCTGGTTTTGTGCTAAAACATAGCCAACACTATACGCAGATGCATCGGTATAAAGGATAAATGGCTGTCCATATCGTGGATAACCTAATAGCGGAGCATTGACCAGTGCATGTTTCAATGCATCAAATGCCTGTTGACATTTATCATCCCAGACGAACTTTTTGTCCTTTTTGAATAGATCATATAATGGGCCCGCAATCTTGGAAAAATCCTTTATGAACTTACGATAGAAGCCGGCTAAGCCTAAAAAGGACTTTAACTGTTTCACATTTTTCGGGACTGGAAAAGTTTTGACGGCTTGTATTTTATTTGGGTCAGTTGCAATACCATTCTCATTTAAGATATGTCCTAGAAATTTAACTTCTCGTTTGGCAAAATGACATTTCTTTGGACCAAGTTTGAGATTAGCTGAACGCAAACGTGTGAGGACCATTTCCAGGTGATCTAGGTGATCACTAAATGTTTTGCTGAACAAAATTAAATCATCCACATAAATTACTAAGTTTTCCCACAGCATTTTTCGGAACAGAAACTGCATTGTTTGCTGAAACGAACAGCTACTATTGCGTAATCCCTGTGGTAAAGTCTTCCATTCAAATTTCCCATCAAGACTAACAAACGCGGTTTTGTACGAATCTTTGTCATTTATAGCCAATTGCCAAAATCCGCTTGTCATATCTAATGTAGTAAAGTATTTTGGAGCCTGACTTCCCACCATATCGATTGCATCTGTTACCCCTGGCAACGGAAATACTATCGGTACTGTTTGTTTGTTCAATTCTCTATAATCAACAACTAAGCGCCACCCCGCCCCTGAAGGTTTCTTAACGAGTAGTAATGGTGACGAATATGGTGATGTGGAGGGTTTAATTATTCCTTGATCTAGCAAATTATCTAATTGTCGTCTAATTTCATTTCTTTTCTCTGGTGAAACACGATATGGTGGTCTAGATACTGGTCTAGCATTAGGTTCCAACTCAATTCGATGTTTGATCAAATCACAGTACCCTAATCTACCAGATTTATCTACAAAGGCATCCCTGTGCTTCCAAAGAATTGAGCGAAGGTCATGTAGTTGTTGGTTTGTCAAGTCATCCTCATTGAGATTAAATTGTGAAAAGAATTCGTCTTGTCCTTGTGTAGTTGTGGTGTTAACAGCTGTCCGGTCTCTGGTATGTAGGTCACTGTCAAAATGGTATAGTTCAGTGTCATTTGGTAGTGGTGAAAATGACCCCAAACGAGTATTCCTTCTGAGAATTATGTCTTTGTCATTTGTGTTGACTATTCTAACAGAAACCAAATTATTGTGTGTTTTGGTTAACACTCTTGCTGTAGCCAAACCTAAATGACTTAATGAACTTATATTCGGTGTTATACCTAAAACACCATTAGGATAATTTTTCCTAAGTCGCGCAGTTATAATGCATTCTGAATTAGCAGGTATCAAACATTTCTCATTTGCGCGCATTAATAATGCTGATCGCAGTGACAATTTTCGACTGGCTATGTCCACAACAGCTTTGTGTTTAGTCAAAAAGTCCATCCCTATAATTAGATTCTTGTGTAAATCTCTAATTATATGGACTGGCATATTGATACAACGGTTCCCAAATCTGACTGGAATTACAATAGTTCCAATAATTGGCAATTGATGACCGGAAGGTAAATTTATAGATCGATGTTGTGATTTCGAAATTCGTAAACGATTTAATTTAGGTATCTTTTTCAACAAAGTAGTACAAATAACTGAATTTGTTGCACCTGTGTCAATCAGTGCTGGAATTTTGTGGTTGTATATGTCAACATTTATCATGTTATTATTTGAAACTTTAAAGTCATCAATTTCCATATTACTTAAAGAAGGTTTATTTAGCATGCTGGATGTATTTACCTTGATACCTCCTGCATGCTTTACAGTAGAGTTAGAAGTATGAAATGGTCGCTTTTGTCGACACTGACTAGCAATATGACCATGCTTCTGACAGTTATAACATTTTCGTCTTAAATGTTTAGAAGATGATCGACTAAAACGATTTCTGTTATTACAATTGTGGTGTTGTTGTCCGTCACAGCTTGGACATTCAAACTGGTTTGGATAAAATGGCTGAAAGTTAGAGTCAGATTGAAAATAATTGTGAGGAATGTATTCCTCGCTTACTTTGTCATTCAGGAATTCCCGTTCATCCCATTGAGTTAATGAACGTTGCGGCTGCACCTGTTGACTAATCAATGTCTGTTGCAGCTGTTCAACTGTCTGTCCGTATTGTATGTTGTCCACAGAGTTCACAGAGGTCAAATGTCTATCCTCGGAGGTCACACTGTCTTTACTACTGTCACAGTTGTTCTGTACTGTCTTCTTGAAATCCTTGGTATTTCCATTAGTGTCAGACAAACTGTCAATAATTTCAAATCTTCTGGCAAATGCACATGCCTGTTCAAAGTCAACCGGATTGTTTGTCACAGTAAACTTCATAATCGAGGGACATAATCCTTGAATAAATCGACTTAATAATTCATCTTGATTCCGTTGGCATTGATGACACATGTGTTTCACACGAATAGCATATTCCTGTACAGATTCACCATGCTGTTGACGTAGAGAGTCTAATTCACTGTCAAGTTTCCATCTAGGTTTGCCATGATGAAATTGTAGCAAAAATGCCTCCACTAAGTCATTCCAGTTCTCTAGGATATCATCATGTAAAGTCGCAAACCAAAGTTCGGCATTGCCTTTCATAAATAAACCAAACAAATTTCTGCGTTGTCTGTCATTGTATCCTTTGAATGCAACATATGCATTAAATTTGGGAAGCCATAAATCAGGACTGTCATTCCCACTGTATTTTAGAGGAAGTATGTCGGAAACAACATTTATTGTATTTATCCTTTGACGCAGATCATTAATAACATCAGCAAACTCATGTCCATGTTCGTTTTGTTGATTCAGTTCATCCATTTTACATTTGATGTAGTATTTTTTTGTTACTCACCCAATGGCGATACGTGTTGTCTTCTTATCAGGTTTCGGTAAGTCTTCGTAAGGTTCAAACTTGATTCATTATACACACAAATGGTTGTTCAAGCCCCGGATCGCCACCAATATTACTACTGATCTTCGCACACAGCTGATAGACCAAGTAATAACGCCCGAATCACTCTCATATCTCATATCTGACTCAACTTCTGTATGTACGTACCAGGATCACACTTGAACTTTAAAGGGAATTAGCTCAGACTACACAGTTTGTGTATAAATCTACACTCGAGACGAAGGCAAACACCCAGCATAGTGCCTCGTTCATTGACTTTCCGCGAAGCCAAGTCCTCTTGCCAAATCTGACCTGAAGTGCCTGTCTCAGTGTGCTTTATTGTGACGTCCTTAAAGTCTAAATATACATAACGCATGGCCAATGGCCAAATAATTAATGCACTCCATATAGAGTTTTCATGGGCGTTATAATACCCTAAAAGTAATTTTAAAACATTGATGAATGATCACTATGAATCCTAGATATTTATGAAATGCAGACTGTCGTCTCATGTATTCGAGTATGCTTGGAATCCTGTGTGGTCTAAATCCAATATCCTTGAGACAGTCTATTGACCTTTCAGTCAAACTAGGCCATGCGATGTTGTTAAAATATTCAGTTTACTGAAAATATAAATATGTCATCTGTGACAGTATTGGGTAACAAGTCGTTTACATAATAGTTTATATTTTAAAAGAAAATGAACACAGTATAGATGCGTAAGAGATATCTGAGTAATGATTTTTTTTAAAAGTGTACTGTCCGTAACATCGTCTATTTCATATATGTGATTGGATACATAGAGTTCACGCGTTTGCTGTAGCGGGATGTGACAATTAGAGGGGTAAAGATAACGCTGTATAGATTATGCCATGATATGTGATTAGTGTGTTTCAGTCTTTACCCTGTATTAATTATTTGTTTTTTTGGTTATTTAGACATGAATGTTTCTTAGAGTGCAGATTGTAGGATATCTCAGCATGGCAATACATTTAAGCCTTCACGCTTAAGTAGAATGTTATCAGTCCAAGGAGGGCCACAGAAGTTAATAAAACAAACTGACGTCTCGGGAATAACCCTTGAAGTTTTGTCAGTGTGTGCTAAGCACCTCGAACCTTTAATAGTCGATGTGGGATAGACAGTATTCAAATGAACTGTAGAAAAAGAACTTAATGTTTGAAATAATGATGTAAATAGACAAGGTGGCATCTTATTCATATAGGTATATCATAGCGAATCAACGATTAACAACTTACTGTGTATCTGACATTTTCTAAATGTTGATGTAACTAGTAACCTTACTTGCTTATAAAGCTTTCCCTTGAACGTTCGGGAAAAGTGGCTGTCAAGTCATCACAAGAAAAAGGTTGAAGATGTACACCACTAGATTGCAGTGTTTTAAACTAAAAATTGCTGCTTTGAGAGAATAGACTCCGACACACTGCGTCTCGTACTACCCCTGGACTGAGATGGTGGTTATGTGGGTCAAGGGTTGGGTAAAGATGGGTAAATTGGACTTATATATATATATATATATATATATATATATATATATATATATATATATATATATATATATATATATATATATATATATATATATATATATATATATATATATATATATACGCTCTGCCACTGCGGTATAGAGCACTGTCTTAGCAGGTTGATACTCACCGAGATATATATATATATATATATATATATATATATATATATATATATATATATATATATATATATATATATATATATATATATATATATATATATATATATATATATATATATATATATATATATTGCGCTCTGCCACTGCGGTATAGAGCACTGTCTTAGCAGATTGATACTCACTATATATATAATATATAGTTTTTTCTTGGTTGTAACTCGGAGTTTCACGCATAGTGCTATCATCAGACAACTGATTTCTACTCTTTGGGTGTGCTGTTTATATAGAGTGCAGACAATAGAAGTATCATCACTATTGTCTATGTGTTGGTGGGTTGGTGCTGTGTGTTTGGAGGTGTTGGTTGTTATTGTATGAGGTATTGGGTGCGGACAAGTAGGTGTTGGCGGGTTGTTTCATGTCAGGCTTTGGTGTTCCGTTAGTTAACGGGTTTAGTTTAGGTGATAGATGCTCTATTGAAGTTGGACAAATAAAACTTACTCTCGTGTCGGCATTTAGATATCAACTCAGTTCTTTTTGTTTAGTGTGGAGTTTTTGTCTGCTTTGATAATGGTTAGCTGTCCGGTTAAACACAGGTTGCATCGTTTTGTTTTATTCTTGTACGCTTGGGCTGTCTTGCTGATGGACCAGGATACGTATCCGTATATATATATATATATATATATATATATATATATATATATATATATATATATATATATATATATATATATATATATATATATATATGTATATATATATACGGATACGTATCCTGGTCCAATCTGCTAAGATAGTGCTCTATACCGCAGTGGCAGAGCGCAATATATATATATATATATATATATATATATATATATATATATATATATATATATATATATATATATATATATATGTGTGTGTGTGTGTGTGTGTGTGTGTGTATATATATATATATATATATATATATATATATATATATATATATATATATATATATATATATATATATATATATATATATATATATATATATTAATTCCATATCATTGAAACCACGAAACTCTCTGAATCCGACTCAATGTCTGCTGCCATCATGCGTAATAATGAATATATTGTCTTTCAACTACTGGTTTCACGTATTAAAGTCATTAAGCGATTATCAAGATAAGACGAATATAACAATCATGTAGTTAAAAAGCACTGTGAGGTCTTTTTTCTTTATCTCTTTATCTTGGCATAGCTTCCCAGAAATTATGGATTATGAGGTATTTGATATGGTCACGACATACAACATGACGGAATAACAGGAAGTAGTGATGAATTTTTCAAAAGATAACGACATTCCTCTATAGTGGTAAATGATGGAATGGTGATTGCTTATGGACCTTTAGTAATCATATCATGGACACCGGCAAGGTTGGGTTTCAATGATGGTAATCATAGAGTGGTCAAACTGGGAGAGGAGGTTTCATGGACAACATTCAATGCATGCTGGGAATTGTTTATACCATTAAAACCATGAGGGTTTTTTTTAAATTGTTAGGTTGTTAATAATATCCATCATTCTTTTGGGTTAGGGACAACATCGTTTATTTCTATGAATTCACACTCCCTTCGTCGTCGTCGTCGTCGTCGTCGTAAACGACAGCCTCTTTTACGGCACCGTCCAAGACGCACCGCCAATATTTCGTTTCTTCTGCAGCAAAAATATGAGCTCTGGCTTGCGATAATGACTCGCTTCGAAATTTCTGTCTTACTAATATATATAAATACAGGACTTTGGCTTCCCGAAACATCGATTTCTCATTAATTTATTCAGACCATGGATATTCAAGTTTTGACTTTTCATATTTCATTTCGAATTTTGGTTAATATTTCTTCATTACTCATAATTAGCTAACGCAATGAGAATATCTCCTTATTTGAGTTTTTCTAAGTCAGTTTTGTAGATTGTTCATCACTGACACCTTTACTATTACGTTGTATGATGACCCAAATGCCACTATCACGGCGATAATTGGAAAGTAATGTTCCAAATTTAATCTGGATTATCTGTTTTGGCGCCAGTCTAGTTCAAGTCTTAATTTGTTCAAGCATCACTAAGTATGATCCATAAATTTATAACAAGTGATTGTAATGGATTGTGGAAGTCGTAGCTTGTTCCTTGTGGTCCCGAACTATATGTTTCAATTTTAAAAATGATTTAGTCTTATAGTATCTTATAATCTTAAGACGATTTTCGATGTAATATGCTCAGCATAAAATCAATTTACCGAGAATGGGAATTTTAAAAAATGAGTTGTGTAGAATCGGCAGTCAGAAGGAACACCGGGCGGGAGGCGGACGGACGGGGGGGCGGACGAACGGACGGACGGACGGACAGACAGACAGACAGACAGACAGACAGACAGACAGACAGACAGACAGACAGACAGACAGACAGAGATGCATGGCAGTTTACTCCATTAGACATCACGTATATAAATTACTCAGAAAATACCATACTCCGTTGCCGCAAGAAAACTATCACATGTCTTTAAGGAATCAAACGATAGATGTTGCAACTAACGACGACAGGTAGAATGGTTTTCTTAAGGTATCCTTTTTTTAATCAATCGCCGCTCGCTGTGTGATTTTTGCACCTTTATGTCAATATGTGCTGATATGACAGAAGCCAAACTGTTTAGCTTCACTCAGATTTCATTCAGTGAATTTAGATTTTGTTGCCATTTCATAAACATTAAACGAATTTCTTTGATTAAACGCTCTACTCACTATGATAATAGGAACATATGGATGGATATACTTGCATATATTCAGACGGGCAGGCGTTCATACATGTCCAAATAGGGGAAGAAGACTTCTTAGCTACATGAACACAATTGCTAGAGAGATTGTGGACCTCTCAAGTCTAATGAGGAAGAAGGACTCCTGGCCCAACATTGTGGATTCTATCTAGGACGCGCACGCATGATGATGATGATGATGATGATGATGATGATGATGATGATGATGATGATGATGATGATGATGATGATGATGAGACAGATAGATCACAAGTTATATAATTATGCGTACACATGCATAACGTGTGTACGTATATAGATACACATACATACATACATACACACATACATACATACATACATACATACATACATACATACGCACGCACGCACGCACGCACGCACGCACGCACGCACGCACGCACACACACACACACACACACACAACATACATACATACATGCATGCATGCATGCATGCATGCATGCATGCATACATACATACATACATACATACATACATACATACATACATACATACATACATACATACATACATACATACATACATACATAAAAGTAACCTATTTGACGGGATAGTAATGATTTTATAGAATTTACCGTCTCGTTCTCTTATATGCACAAGAAAGCCTCACCGTTCCATCTTTTCAACTTTTCTGTCATCGGTTCTCAAGTGTACTGACAGACACCAAACTGTGCAATTACTGTTATCTTACTATGACTTTATATTTTATTGCTACTTAATGTATACAAAATGGATTTTAGTTTATCTAAAAGAAAATATCAGTTTGAGTAATGGAGATTCGATCTGTGATGCCTTGACATTCACTGACATACATTGATCGGAGATACTGATGGGACAAATAATCAGACTGAGTTTAGTTCATCGCTGACACAGGATGCCAAAAGTTGTATTACTTGAAGGTGTATATCATGGCAAGGTTTAGTATCTCAGTTTATCATTTCTAAGTTAGTGTCATATTTTCAAATTGTAAACGAACACGGTACATGTAGGCACACTCTCGAGCTCAATGTGCATTGATAAAAATTTGCATGTAGTGAGAATGCTTATTTTCGACGCGTTTAAAAGAAAAAGTGTATGATATTTGGAAGTCTTTACATAGATATAGTACATACATCTGTATGGATCTATACATTGATAGTCATTGAAATCTACTTCGACAGAAATAAGAGGAATTACTATGTAAACATATTTCTACTGGAAAAATAACATTTCTCTCACAACATTAGCTTTGACTATCCTTGCACCTTAAGTAATTACAAGGGGAAGGGCGGGGAAAAACCAAAACCGGTATTTTGCGCAGAATGTGACCATTCTCAATTCCGTGTTCTAAAAAGTGTCCCTCTCCCAATTTCCCTTCTCTAAATCATGCCCCCTCCCCCCATCTAATATTCCAAAAACATGGAATGAAATGCTGTCAGACATGAATAGGGACACGAGTCGTAGAATCAATGGTTAGGACTTACCGCCGCCACCACATTGATAATGTTAAAGGCATTGGTTGTTTCCCACTACTATTGCCGTGAATTTGTGCGAAGGCGATCGATTAATTAATGTTAGTGCTTGTATGAAATGACAGAGCTGAAGGCTTGAGCTCTCGAGGGCTACAAGTTGCACTACTGATGACATTGGGCTGGTGGGAGGGATGGTGGGTTGATGGCTAGGTGGGATGGTGGGTGAGATGGTGGGTAGCTAGGTCGGCTGGGTTATTGGTCTTCTTCGATAAGCTAAAGCAATTCTCACGATTAATATTTGAAAGATTGTGTATGTTGACGAAATAAAATGAAATAAATTTGCGACTTGCAAATGACAAGAGGAAATATAGTATAAAGTTATCATTGATGATACTTCCTGACCTTTCAGGTTTCTACTGATTGAAATGATGAGTAACAAGAGGGCACTCAGTGAAGCACACACTTCAGTCGACGTTGCATTGGGCAGTTTTCTTGGTATCATACTATTAGATACCTAAAATTGGCGTCCCTGGATGATACAGATCAAATGACTTTTACAAGTAATGCCATTGCTGTAATGAAATCTTCATAACAATCCAGGTCCTGAATCTAAGCTGCACTCAAATCTAATGAATTTGTCCTTGTTTTATCTCCTAGGCAATCTTTTTTAATATGTTGTTTAAATCCAAGCTCATCTAAACCGTTCTTCTGATATCGTACTAGGTCAAAGCACAGACAAGTTCAAAGTGGCAAACAGAGAAACAGGAGTGAAAATATAGCAAATATAAAATATATGTCAAACTCTCATTAGTGCAAGTAGCTTAACTTGATTATTTTAATCGTTTATTAATACAGGCAACGTACCGTTGTGAAACCAATCACAGTCAATCTTTCATGAAAGTGCATTACGTCTATCTAGTGCCATACGAATACTTTCATCTCAACAAAATAAACGAATACATAATGAATATTCATGAAGTAATTGTCACTGGCTATTTGAGGGAGTCCAGATTTGTATGTTAACCAAATTTGAATTGTATCTTCAATTCTGTTATATATTAATGTGAAAACTTTGCCCATATAAGTTCGATTCAATGAAATTCAAAATGTACATCATCAACAATGAGTCATGCAATGTAACAAAAGTGCGAAATATCAGTCATTGCACCTATAACTTATAATTCATATAATCCCACGGTACCCGTCCATGTCAGAAGTACTTCGAGCCTGTACGGAGTATGTAAATTCTTTGACATGCATGTCGTACAGAAGGCGGAATTTCTTCTTACACTATATATACATATGTGTTCGCGCTTCAGTCTGTTCATATATGAATCAACGATCCCACGCCTCTGTTCTAGGATCTTTCACAACCACATTGCAGTTCGATGCTTGTGAAACATTGGTGACGACGAACATTCCGGATCCTTCAAATACATATAACGAAAGTTGAGTACATTTGTTACGTTGAGGGCGCATGCTAAAATGCTTCGGCTGTCAATTCGAAGCAAGGAAACTGTGACCAATTGAAAAGGTGAATGGAACAAACTGACAGAAGTAGATGCACCTGTTTCAAACTCATGGATGTCCATTAAAAAGTCTTGTGTTACATTTGTACATGCTTGTTTCGCAATTTAAGGACACATTCGTTGTAAAATACAAGCTCCTTCGTGTAGAACTGTTCCTGCAGGACATTGACACTTCGGTACACATGGTTGATTCTGACAAACAGGGTCTTGAAGTTCAGAAACGTCACAGGTCTGAGGACAGGGTGGTCCACAGTGATCATAAATCATGCCTTCTGGACAGGTTGTTGCTATGGAAACAATGATAGAAACATACAGTCAAAGGTTGTTCTTGTTGTGTACAAAAACTAAGAAATATGAATCTTGGTAGAGATAAATCAATGTAAATGTACCAACTGTGCAGTGCAGTACCTAACAGAAGTCATTTTGAATGAGCAATCAACTTTATGGAACTCGGTATGGTCTATAACTCTAATAATAAAATGCTGTAAACATTGCTTAGATACAAGTCAAGTTTATACATATTAGTTATACCCTTTGCGATCGACAAATGAAGAAATATTTAATACACTTACCACATAAATTTTCGTCTCTCCAATTGCGTACAATGATTCCGTTCCTTCTGCATTCATGTACGTAGGCCGTCACAGATTCACAGTAGCACAATTCGTTGAAGGAACACGTACATACATCTTCCAGACACGTTTCATAATATGTTGTGGGATTTACTACCGGATAACATGCACGGAAAGCACGATCTTTAAAAACACTACATCGAGATCTTGCTTCTCTTTGATCTGCATATGTTTTACCTGCACACAAGTCAACCTTCTTTATCTTTATAACTTTAAACAGGGACTTAGTTGGGGTACGCACAGGCCGTCGACAGTATTTATAACCGTCAACTTTCCAACTATGTATAAATTCGTTCGCTGTTCTGGCGGGTAAAAATTGTCTTGTTGTTTCATCGTCTTCGTTGTTGTTGTTCATATTCCCACAGAGTCCACACAACATGTCTTTGTAGCTGCGAGGCACGGATACTTTGATATCGCCCAGCATATTCCACTCAATGATAACACCTACCGAAGTTTTCACAAAAGTACTGTTCGTGACATCTCGGGTGATTTCGACAACACTCGGATACGAGTGACTGTATGGCAATTGGACTGGTACATCGGCAACTCTTACATCGCCATTGTACTTGATTTCGACAGTTATGCACTTTATGTGAATGAAAAGAGTCTTGCGATGAGCAAGTGGATTTAGACCAAACCGTTTCTTCTCCTCTTGTACGTGGATACTGAAATCCCCTCCAGAGCAGTCTTGGGCGAAAACATAACGACATCGTCCACGGAACTGGAAAGCATGCCAATCGAAGGTTTCGTACATTCCAGTCAAACTTACACTGCATGTTTCTGAATCTGCAATAGACAAAACATGGAAGCAAATGACACAATTGTTGACAAATTACACTAGGTATTCTGAGAAAAACACCCCATAATACTTTCCAAACCAACTTTCCACAATTGATCCACTGCGAAAAATATCATCTTTAGGTTATCTTTATATCGCTGGGTGGTTATTTCTTGTTTTGTTCTAAATCACGCGAGTCCTTACATTGAATATGATGAAACATTCTGTAGTATAAAGGAACGAAAGTCTACACACTGTTTTGGTTACTGTAATGTATATACTATAATATTTGTTATAGTCTACCTGCGATGCATGAACTGCAACATTCTCCGGGACCTTTATAAGCATGTTGACCCTAGAATTAACAAATGGAAAACAAAGTGTTTAATTTATTTACATGTCAAGGAAACATGGATTTCACCACCTTCTATATTAAAGACTGTCTTTGGTAAACGGAAATAAGAACGGATAACAGTTTTGAGCAAATCAAAAACATGCATTCATGTATGTATGTATGTATGTATGTATGTATGTATGTATGTATGTATGTAAGTATGTGTGTATGTGTGTATGTATGTATGTATGTATGTATGTATGTATGTATGTATGTATGTATGTATGTATGTATGAATGTATGTATGTATGTATGTATGTATGTATGTATGTGTATGTATTTATGTATGTATGTATGTATGTATGTGTGTGTATGCATGCATGTGTGTGTGTGTGTATGTATGTATGTATGTATGTATGTATGTATGTATGTATGTATGTCGAAGCTCTCTAGTGGAGTGTGCAACTAACTAAACTAGGTAGGTAGGTGGTTAAGTAGGTAATACATGTAAGTGTGTAGGTATGTAGGTATGTAGGTATGTATGTATATATGTATGGATGCATACATAAAGAAGAAGAATATTTCATACCTGTGGGCATGTAAGTATAGGACACTGCTTGTCTGTGCATACGTCTGTTCCATTCTCACACCAACAGCTCAAACAATTATCTTCCCAAACTTCTTCAACCTAATCAGAAAAGGAAGGGAGAAACGAGAATGATTAACAAAATATATAAACATAGAAATGATGGTGTAAAACATCAAGGAGTAAAACGGGTCAATAGATACGGAATTCTGAAAAAAATGTAGCGATCATTTTACAGATTGTTGTCAAACATTTGTTTAAAGACCACGAGAAGGGGAACATCGAAGATGTTTATGACAAAAGGTAGCACACCAACCGAATCCTATTTTCAATTATTCTATTACATCACATCATTGCCTTAATAAGATTGTGTACGTAGAAAATTTCATAAATGCAACAAATATCATGAAAACTTTACAAGTAAATGTCCTAACGATCAATAGTTCTTTGCTGATTCGAATCCTGAAAAACATGGATCCATTTAATTTTCAAAGAATTTATACTTACAGAATATAAGACATCCTTGTATGAGCAGAAAGATATATCTGTACAAAAGAACACAAATAAAACCATTTTAACAATAACATAACATGTGAAACTGTGTCATGTCCTTCTTTGTCCAATTCTTAACAATAACATAACATGTGTCATATCTTTCTCTGTTCAATTATTGAAAAACTATATCAGCATGAGAATCGCAATGCGCTTATTATCTGATTTCTTACAACAACCACTCTCAAAATGTTTAGGCAACATCTAACGATAAAACTGGTGATAATAAATCGGTGATGATGTAATAAAATAATGTACACGAATGGCGGTTACCAAGAGACTTCCGTTTAATATGAAAAGATGGAATGGGTAATAGTATTCGAATAAAGTTTTTCTTACCATGACATGTACTAGAATCTGGCATCAAAGCATAACCAACTGGACATTGGCATACGAAGGACCCGTGTGTATTTAAACAAACATGGCTACATCCACCGTTGTTATGTCTACATTCATTAACATCTACAATTAGAAAGTAGATTAATAGCATATTAAAAGAAAATTACGAACTTTCATCTGGTAGTTATAAGTTTAGTTACAAGTTTTATCTGTCGCTTATTTATGACAATTTGTAAAGTCATGTTTTCTGTTTACTAAAGTCCTTCTTAGGTAATATATGGATATATATAGTAATGTCCAACTGAAAACGTGCTGTTCTTACCGTATTGGCATTTTCTTCCTGCGAAACCTTTGTCACATTTGCATATCGACATACCGTGGACGATCTCACACAGTCCACCATTTTGACATGAATTCTGTAGACAAGTTCCTGTTTCAAACTCACAGTAAGGACCTAGACAATGTATAACATTATGTGTGTAATATTAGTGATCTATTTGATAATACAATTTCACAAAACCATCGATGTATTTGCCGTAATTAATTAATTCACTCCCTACGTACGCATACTCAAAAAAGTATATTCTGCCTGTGCCATCCATATGGAAACGAAAAGGAGTTCCAATGTGAATAAGTATCATGTAGTGACATTGATTCAAGCAGAGCAAACAACTCTAGTATACTAAACTATGTAGTATAATTTAATTACCTGAGAATCCTGGTACACAATTACAATTATGAGGATCGACATTCCTGTTGCAACTTCCACCATTCTGACAAAAGCTGAGATGGCACATTTCTTGGACCTGCGTGCACTGCTTGCCACCATATCCAACTGGACAGTCACATTCATAATCATTAACAAGATCTTTACATATTCCACCTCTTTCACATGGCGCTGAACCACAGTTGTCCTTGCCTTAGAAGAAAGATTTAATAACACAGTTAAAAAGGCAAATCCTTGATGAGACAATTTTGGAAACGTACATGCAGTACAATTGAATTTTAAAGAACAAAGTCCATGGAGTAAATTCCCCTACACATTGCATTTATAATTTACCTGTTTAAAGCACGGTCATCTAAAGAATAGCTTCGCATTTCCAAAATGTCGATAAAACCCATGAACGAAATATTAGAATAATAGTTGTAAAGGATTGTGTCACAGCTAATCTAACATTGTTGTTGCCAATTACAGTACTTTGTTCCTTCTACGACGGTTAAGTACAAACAATGTGTTGCGATCAAATGATTCAGTGGCCAACATATACCAGAAAGCTTACCTGTACAAAGATCTGATTCTTCTTGTATCAGTACATTTCCTTGAGAGCTATTTTTCATCTGTATCCAGGCAATCACATTCCCCATCTCGTTACAGCCAGCGTAGACCGAGGATACTTCTCCCGTTGTCATGGCGTAGTCCCATAAATTAACCTGGAAATTAATTTGATTTGATTTGGTTTGTTTTTATTTGACTTGATATGAATTGACAAAGTTTTTTGTTTGTGTCATACAGTGCAAAAGAATATGAAGATGGATAAATGGACATTCATAGCATTTCCATCAAGTACGACAGTTATCATAGGATCAAATGTTAGCGCTTTACACAAGGTGAACAATTGCAATGACTTCCTTAGCCAAAGATTGGTTTTGAAACTTTGGATAATGTTAGCACTGAAAACACTATCAACAGCCGTTACAGAAGACTGTCCAGTATGGTGTTAAATTTCAATATTAAAAATTATGTATTCAACATGTGCACATAACTAACCTGTGTAAGATCACCAACAAACGACTCGGCAGCACTGAATAACCCACCGACGCCATCTTGTTCTTGACCAACAACTAAGGTTCCTCCACCGCTGATCAG